>NC_067410.1:96190325-96492625 GCF_009764475.1 Pristis pectinata | reverse complement strand
TCCCACATTCCAAAGACGTACGGGTTAGGAAGTTGTGAGCATGCTATGTTGGCGCCAGAAGCGTGGCGACACTTGTGGGCTGCCCCCAGCGCACTCTACGCAAAAGATGCATTTCACTGTGTGTTTCGATGTACATGTGACTAATAAAGATACCTTATCTTATTGTGTAATCTGGGCTCCTTTGCCTGGATATTAGTGTGCTATGGTATTGATGACCAATGAAATAAGGAGAGCGTCAGTTAACTTGCATAGGGGATGATGGTTTTGCAGGCTCCTTAAGAAAAACATTTCTCCGTCTAAGAGTCAGGCAGCACAGTGGCATAGCTGTCTCAGAGCTCCAGTGACCCAGGTTCAATGCTAACCTCCGGTGCTGGCTGTGTGGAGTTCTCCCAGTAACAATGTGCATTTCCTCTGGGTGCACCAGTTTCCTCCAACATTCCAGAGACGTACGAGTTGGTAGGTCAATTGGCCACTGCCTATTTCCCTATTGTGTGGACAAGTTGATGGGAATGTGGGGAGAATAAAATGGGATTAGTTTAGGAAGACTGTAAATGGATGTTTGATGGTTGGTGAAGACTCAGTGGGCCAAAGGACCTGTTTCTATGTATCTATGACTCTATGATTCCAGTTTATTGTATCCTGTGTAAACAATGCCTGAATCCTTCACTCAGCTGGGAGATGAGTCTGTGGGCTTTTGTGCAGGGACATGCCCCAGTCTGATCCCCTTGCTCCTGTGGCTCTCCAAGCTCAGCTTCGTGGCTTTGGGTCTCCTTGCTGCTCTTCCTCCAGCACTGGCTGCTGCTTTCTGTTTCCAAGACGGTGCAGCATGTAGTACCCAACAATGAGGTCTCAGCATCTGCTTGCACTGATGCAGATAGTAGCATTTTATCTTCAGGAGACTTCTGGCATTTCCCATTAATATCCTTGTAATTTAATGGTTCTCATTGTAGCTGCACCCAGTTGATATGGTTGGAAAATACATTGATGATAGGAGGTAGGGATATATAGGATAGCATAGTCCCCCAGGATCCATACCTCAGGGCAGTCGTGGCCATTGAAAATGTCTGGCAGTGCAAACTCTCTCATGATTAACAAGCTGTACCTGCTTCCTAGAAACAGTGCCATTGGCCCTCAGTAAATTCTTCTGGTGATCCACAATGGTCTGCGTATTGAGAGATGGAATCCTTTTCTGTCCATAAAAGATAGTTGTGAAGAGGAGCCCAAGTTATAGTATCTGTAGGCCCTTTTATCTTGCTGTTTTTAAAAGAAAATAACAGAGGAAGATATATCATAGGAACATCTTTTATTGAAGCAGGAACTGTCAACCAATTGCAGTGTCTGGTTCACTTCTTAAAGGTGCACTTGGATTTATATCTGGGCACATCAGTAGAGCCAAGTACTGCCTAGACTCATTGGATCCAACAATGCTGGCAAATCCCAATGCTAGGGGTGCTACTTTCTCCAACTAAACCAAAGTACATGAAATCATTCCTTCATGAGTGTAGAGCCTCAGTGACCTCTCAGATGTTACATTGAACAAAAAATTGAGAGGCATGGCGGAGAACTGCTGAAACACCTTGGAATTATCCTGTACCAAAGATGTTCAGAGTCAGGAGGTCAAAGTTTGACCTGCACAAAATGTTTTCTCTGAAGTATTGGAGAGTTGATGGGAGGCCTGATAGAAGTTTATAAAATTATGAGACGGTAGATACTCAGAATCTTTTTCCCAGGGTAGAAATGTCAAATACTAGAGATCCTAGCTTTAAGGTGAGAGGGAGAAAGTTTAAAGGAGATGTGCAAGTAAGAGTGGTAGGTGCCTGGACCATGTTTCCAGGGCTAATGGTGGAAGCAGACACAATAGCGGCATTTAAGAGGCATTTAGACAGCCACATGAATATGCAGGGAACGAGGAAATAGATCATATGCAGGCAAATAGGTTTAGTTTAATCTGGCATCATGGTCAGTACAGACATTGTGGGCCAAAGGGTCTGTTCCTGTTCCTGTGCTGTACTGTTCTATGTTCTATGTGGTGTACATTATAAGGGGGTGGCACTTGAATCCTAAGAGGACCTGAGACAAATATGTTCTCTGGGCACTTGCATGGTAAGTCCATTGTGTTTATAGGGGTTACATGGCTTACAAGTGATTAGTGACAACAGAGGCACTCCAGGACACAGCAGGAACTCATGTAGCCTACATCAGCAGGAACAGAACGTGAATCTTCAGTCCACTAGCCTGGAGGTAACCTGAATGTATTAGTCTTCATAGGCAATAAACAGAGCCACTTTAGAGATAGAGACGTAGAATGACATAGGGAGGCCATTTCAGCCCTCACTCTGTGAAAGGGCTGTCCAACCTTTTTCCTTGCTTAGATGTGGTACAAGAGACGCTAGGCAATTTCTCTTTCCCCTATTTCCTGACTTTTCTTCTGATTTTTAAGGAACATTTAAAAGGAGAACACAAGGGAAAATGATGATGCTGTAAGTGCTATTGAATGTCCTATTCCCCCTGAATGATTGTCACTTCTCTTTTGAACTCAAAATGCATGGATCCATTTTTTTAAAAAATGAGCATTGTGATTGACGTATGTGAATATCTAAATCTCAGAAATGATCCTTGTTTTAAGCTCTGCTCTCAAACAGTGTAATCCAGTCTCCATTTAGTTTTCTAGCAATCGAAACAAAAATGTTTGTTTAATTTTTTTTCTCTGGAAATGAGATCAGAAATTTTCATGTTGCACTGGTCAGTATGAAGGCAAACATCTGCCATTGATTTTGTCAGGGAATGATAGTTAAGTCACTAATACTCCATGTGCCGTAAGTTTATTTTTGCAATAATTGTCTTTTTAAATTACTTGTCTAAATGTTTCAAGCTATTAGGAGACTGTTTGGATTGTATGAACAGAGTGACTAGCTGGAGTATTTCAATTTGAACTGCCTTCTGACACACAATTAATCACTGACGTGGAAGAGTTTGTGCATTTGACGTTGGATCTGGCAGCCTGTGAGCTCTCATTTCATGAATTTTTCTTAAACTACAGGGGAGCAGTTGGCATTAAAGGTCTCACATTTTTTTTAATCCAGTTTCCTTGGTGTTTCCAAGTGCCATTGCCTTCACGAAACCAAACCTTTCTCTTGGTGTCAGAGAAGCACTGTGATGTGATGATTGGCATTTTCTTTTAAATGAATACCATGCAAAATGCATTCGTTTGTTACTTGGGTCTTGTGCTTCCCTAGAGAGAAAAACTACAGCAGCTGGTATATCTAGGTAGCCTCTCATTCAAGTACCGGACAGGCCTGAGTATGCTTAGATTGGTACTCATGGGGAGCCAAACAAGATTGCCTTATGTTGGGCAGGTAGAACCAACACATTGGAGTTTGGAGCAACGAGCAGTGATCTTATTGGAATGTATAAGATTCTGGAAGCTTAATTTCTTCTCTCAAAGAGTAGGGAATCTTTGGTGTTCTCTATCCACAAGGGTTCTAGAAGATATATCATTGGATATATTCAAGGCTGAGGTCAACAGATGTTTGGTCCATAAGGATTGTGTGCACCTGGCAAGAAAGTGGAATTCAAGCCAAAAACAGAGCAGCCATGGGGCGGAATGGTCTACTCCTTCTCCTATTGCCTTTCCTCTTATATAATTCAGGTCCATTGCTCCCAAAGACTAACGCCAAAGTGTGTCATTTCTGATGCAAGCCAATGGTTGTGTCACAAGGCTCTTCTCCTCTCTCTCTCTTTCTCTCTCTCTCAAGGCCATTAAAAAAAATCAATTTGGATTGTGATATTGGTTGCATCAATATAACCAATCCTTTTTATAGCCACAATATTCAGTTAAATTGACTTAAGTGAGTGAGAGATGCACAAGTCTCTGAACATGTGTTTGTGTTGCTACTTAAACCCAATTCCTGATCTTGTGCCATTTTAAAGCACTGTAATTAAAGTCAACAAAGCACCGAAAATAAAAGCAGCCTAGAGCATCATCTGCTATAAAAGCAGCAGCCAAAAACAAAATTGGATGGGAAGTGGGAGTGGAAATGACACCTTTTCCGTTTGATGACTTGCTGTCTGGGGAATTTGCTAGAATCACATCTCCAGTGCTCGAACACAGGGACTTCAAAGATCAAAGGTCAGGTTTGTCAGTTTTGGCACACATAGTGATGTGCTGAAAAGGAGAAATGCTGACACTCAAACTGGCAAAGAACTTCAGCTGAACCATGCCAAATCTCTGGATTATTCTTGCAGCTAAGCTGTGTCTATATTTACACTGGCATCTTCATATACATCCATGCAGAAGTATCTATTTTTGTCTTGAAGCTTTTTTGGAGCTGAGGGTGGTGGTGGGTGAGAGCAAACATTGAAAACATATGGAGATAGTTGAGAACTTTTAGTGAAAATGTGTGTGAACTGAAGGGAAAACTGAACGAAGTAGCTCACAGACCTGGCCATTCCCATCTTCTGTTACAGCTCAACTCTAATTCATTCATTAAAGGAAAAATGTAATAACTTGCTTACAGGCAAAACTCTTATTTGCATTGAATTAAGGAAATATTTGCATTCCAGTTCTTGTACCACAGCTTTGACTTCCCCATGCCTTACTGATTAGTAGTGACCAAATTCCGCAATAAAAATTGTCCCACTTCCACTTCGGGCTGAAGTTACTCCCCTGCATCAGGAATTCCAAAGCCACTCTAAAGAATGTTGGTGAGTAATGGGGATGAGGTGGGGTATAACTGCTGATTTTTTTTAAATGCATGATAGTACCATAGCAGAGTAGTACTTCTAGTTACTATTTTACCAACACAATAAAACCATTGAATGTCACTTTCTTGGCAAGCAACAAGAGCAGCAAAACACGGATCTGAAAATGACTGTCACTAATTTTACCATTTAACATTTCAGGCATTTATATCAAATTCCTTGTTCTGTTATTTTGACTGTGGCATTAAGGCCTTTATTTTATGAGAGTGTTCAGCATTTATGCAATAAAATTCACATGTTTTGGGCTTAAAGTTATATAAAAAAACAAGTATACTGGAGTATTTTCTTAGCCAGAAATATAATTTAACTTCTGAAATGAGAAATGTAAAGATTGTTATTTCAATAAAAACACCAATTTGCAATTTGATGTAAAACATCACCATTAATGTAGTAAAACATCCCAAATGCTTCACAAAAGTATTATCAAATAAAATTTGGCATTGCATCACTTCAGGTAATGGTGACCAAAACCTTGGTGGAAGAGGTAAGTTTTAAAGAGCATCTCAAAGGAAATGAGGGGCAGACAGAGTGAAAGCATAACTGCCAATACTGGAGTGCTGAGTTCTAATGAGCCAGAATAGGATCAGAGATCTTGGCGGGCTGTGCAGCTTGAGGAGATTACAGAAATAAGGAGTGGCATCGCTATTACGTGATTTCAAAGCGAGGTTTAGAATTGAAGCATTTGAGGAGTCAGTAGAGGAAATCAATGAGCGGCCTTGGTGTGATTCAGGATACAGATGGGAGAATTTTGAATGAACTCAGGTTCACAGAGACGATAAGGTGTCAGGCTTCCCAGTAGAGCCTTGAAATGGCCAAGTCTAGAGGCAACAAAAGCATGGATAAGGATTTCAGCAGTTGATGATCTGAGGCAGGGAGAAAGCCAGGTGATGTTATGGAGATGGGAGTATGTTGTCTTGGTTCTGGATGCAATATGATGGTCAGATTGTGATAAGTCTAGCTTAGCCTCAGATAGTGGCTGAGATGTACAGTCGATTTCTAATGAACAGCCTTTCCTACATAAAATTAGAGAATTACTTTTCTTCAATCAATAGCTGCATTTTTACTTCATTATGAATTGAAAATCAGATTAGTTGAAAACATGGTGATTTATAACAATCATAGAGAGCTGTTAGGTGACTGATATTGAGGTTAATTATTCCCCCTCTCCAACCACCCACATAACTTGCACATTGCTTTTAGTACACCCAGATAATCTTTCACCTCAAACCAGCGAAGAATATAATTACACAATTGCACATTTCACGATCTGTATTTTGATTGGCGTTGAATCAGTTTTCCAAAACACACTCCAGTTACAATTCTAGCCCACTAACGATGAAAGCAGATGACATGTCCCTGAGACACTGGATGTGTGAGAGTGCAAGATTGTCAAAACTGGCCCATTCTACAACAGTGTGTCTGTCAGGGAGTTGTTAGTTCCACAGATCGCTGGGATTAAGAGTCCATTGTTCAACTGTTTTGACAGCACTTGTTGTCATAAAGAATCTTTACACTTCAAGAATTAAATCTGGCCTCTTTGTGACAAGCTGGGAAGGATTAATCACAACAATTAAGCTCATGCATCAACATTTAGCACTTTCTATCGACTGGCTCTGAGGAAAAGGCCTAGTTAAAGACTTCATTATGATCTGAGCTCTTTAAACCTAACGCTCCCCAATGCACATGGAGCCAAATTAAAATGATGGAAGTAAAGAAAGCATCACCACTGGCCTACACAAGCTCTGTATGAAGCCAGAAAGTGCCCATGGGTATTGTTTCACACTGATTATACTTCCATTAGGATGTTATTGTAGAGAAGAGTGGCTGTCTGCTAACATGAAAACCAGCTTTCTACAAAACCTGGCTACACACCATCACTTTGGTGAGAGAGGCTGGATAATTAATCTGTTTCTTCTGAGAATACAATGACTAAACAGTAAATTTAACACAGAGGATGTAGGTCACTTGATGTCTTAAAAAGATCCCACTTTTAAAGAGGGATACATTTTCTCTAATTTCCTCTTTCCCACTTTGCTCCTTGCAGGCCTGCCTACACACAAAGTATTTCACTGAGTATACTCATCGGCTAATCCTTCAATGTTTTTATCAGAGTCCGATGCACCAGAATTCATGTCTCACCTCACCCTACAGGGAGTTGGCAGCCTCACAACACTTTCCCACTGCCCTGGCAGGCCACTCATGCATGAGGACACCCCCTGCCTCTGTGCTAACCACTGAATTGTGTGGTGCCAGTGTCCAGCTATTGCCTGGGAGTGCTAAATTAAGTGAGGATGTTTCTTTATCCTTTCTATCACCACCTGTATTGCAGATCTTGTTACCTGAAAGATAGGCCAAAGAGTCAGGCTGTGGTGTGATGAGTGTTGTTTAAGTGAGGATGTATACTTTTACCATCCGTAGCTTGTAATTCCGAGGAGATTGGGACAGAAGAGAAGTTGTGGAGATACTATTATCCGCTTTCATTTCAGCTCCAAGTTTACCCTTAGCCTCAGTACTGACCACTCCAGTTGTGGCAGGTACCATCTCCTTCACACGTTGTGTGGCCACCCCTGCACTCTGCTGGGTAATTGCCTCTGCAAGAGAGAGGGTAGTCGGTGACACAGCCTGGCTAGATGATATGGTTGTTACGGTTGAATATCTAATTGAGTGCCAGCTGCGAGATGTGGGTGTGAAGCTTGCAACAATGTTAAGGGGGAGAGAGGAAAGTGAATATATGACTGTTAGGCATGAGTTCCAAAATATCGTGGGTGGGTGAGTGATGGAAGTGTTGGGAATTGAGGAGTTGGCATTGTTTAGGTGGTATGCACATTGGTGGAGTGAATGAACGTTCAAAGTATTAGAAAGCATGATAATCAATTAGGTCACTTTGTCCCGTCAGGGTCAAGTGTAAATGTCTAATGATAAATTTGTTCAAATGGGTTATCTGAAGATCTATTTATTGATCCAGACTACTTGAAAGGTCCTTGAATCTTTTTTGTTTGATGCTGCATTCAGGTCCTCATTGTTTGATCTCAGGCATTGACTGTCAAAGTTGCCTTTCTCACTGCTTTTCCTGGGAACTTTCTGTGGAGAGATCACATCTCTCCTTCTCTGCCCCTCCTCCACCAAGGACTCCAGTGTTGTGCTCCTGTTCTCTCTTGCACAGTGTCATTTTTCACAGGCTTGTAGGTCTGTTTCAGTTGCAGAATACCTGGCAGCACCTGCTACAGCCATGATACACTTCATTTTTAGGCCCAGGCTTGCTTTAAGGTTTGCTTATCATACACCCTGCACAATCACCACTTCAGAAACACTCACGAAGCTTGATCGTAACTGGACAAAGTGACCTGATTGACTGTCACACTATCCACGACCTTGAATGTTCACTCACTCCACCAATGGCACACCTTGGCTGCAGTATGTATCATCTAAATAAGGCCAAGACGTCTTTAGCATTTATTACCTAAAAAGGATAAGGACAGCGAACACAAGGGAATGCCACCACCAGTAAGTTCCCCTGTCAGTCATCAGCCACTGTAAACTGGAGATACATCACTGTTGATCAGTTAAAATCCTAGAACTCCCTACCTTACCACAAGACATGACGTGGTTCAAGAAGGTAGCTTGTGTCTCTTAACTTGAGTTCATTGAGGACGGGGCATTAAATTCCAGTTTTGCCAGTAATATTCATATTCCACAAGACTATGGAATAAAAGCATTTATTGGCAAATTGAGCTTTTTCTCACTTTATAAGCGTAGGTTAATAATCTTCATCAGATCAACCAGTAATGTTGACACTAATACAAGTACCATACTGAATATTCAATTATCTCAATAATCCATGCAACCACATCCTGTGTTTCTCTCTAATGTCCCAACCATATTCACAAATGCTTTCACTTTGTTCTCTGATGTAACTGGGTAGATAGTGCTAGGTCTCAAGTGGATTAAAAACCATGGGATAACTTGTCATGTGCTGTCTAATCTCATGTCTTCTGCTCCAGAGAGGAGAACCAAATATCTCAGTGCTGGCCACATTTTCCTACCTGGTTAGAGAAATGGAAGAATCCATGCAGTATATTAGAATGAATTTAATGTTGCTATTTTCACCCGTTATTTTGTATAGTGTGTTGCTGACATGACTGATTATTTTCCCAGCTTTGATGTTGTAATATGCAAATCATCACATTTAAGCATAGTCTGATAGAAGTGTCATTCACTGTATTAAACCTTTGATTTTGGAGGGAAACTGTGTACATTCTGGAACCACAAGTTTCAATTGTTTATTGGTGAACAAAATGCTTATTTTGACCACATAGTACAGATTACAGACATGCAAATTACAAATTGCATTCACTCTAGTCAGATGTGACTTCTTCCCACAGTGCATTGTGGACCAATGATATCACCAAAATCTTGCCTGTATTCCATGGGTAATGGTGATTGAAGTTTCCTTAACTTATTTGCCTTAAAATCTTCAACTACTATGGAATCAGAATTTTAGGTAACTTTGCACAGGACCATCTAGGGTGTGGCCAGTTAGATTTGGACTAGTCTTCCACTGTGGACCACTCTTTCACTTTTGGTGCAATGTGGGAAGGAGAGAAGCAGTAATGTCTTTTCAAATCAGTCATCTGCCCCAATGGAAAAACAGATTCAAACCTTTGTCTGCACAACACAGCAGCATATGGGTCAGCATTCTTGGCCAAAGATTATGTTTGTTAGAAAACTATTGACATCCATCATTATTTAAGCAGCCCTGTGCTGCCTTTTTAACTTTAGTTAACCCTTTGATGCTGTATCATCCCATCTATAAGCAATCTGAGATTAGAATCTTTCACTTTCTTCACTCCAAGTGACAAAGCCTTAAATTATGTTAGTTTGTGTTTCAGGGTGGTTGAAAAGCTGCACCAACTCCAGAGGAGTTGTGCTAGGCTTAAATATTCCCTTATCATGCTGATACTGGGATTGGAATGGTGTGTTCCAGTTCAGGGCCGGGTGACCAAATTGGGTTTCCTAGGCAAAGAAAAGTTTACCATAACCTTTTCAATGAGATGGAGGAAATACCATTTTACCTCCCTAGAATATGGACATTTCACTGCTCCTGATTCAATTATGTTCATTATTAACCTGTTATATTAATGAGAAATTGTTTGCCTGCACTGCACTTTCTCTGTAACTGTAACACTATATTCTGCATTCTGTTATTGTTTTCCTTTGTACTACTTCGATGTACTGATGTAATGAAATCATCTGTATGGATGGCATGCAAAACAAAATTTTTCACTGTACCTTGGTACATGTGACAAAATAAACCAATTTACCAATTTTCTTTAAAGTAAACCAAAAAAACATAAATACAGGGCCAAGAACTTCAGACTAATATAGCTTATTTTTATTCAAAAAAGCAAAGGATAATTTAAAAAGGTTAAATAAAATGTTCTTTATTTTTATCTTGGTAGCAAAACATTTTACCCATTGTCACATCTGAAGTTTTTTCCAACAAAATATAAACATTTTCACTCCAAACCCAGGCTGTCAGCAGCATCATTAAGAGACACTAGATTCAGAAATGAGGTTATGTAATAAAATAACAGGACCTCTCAAGGGAGATGGGAAAGGGCTTGTTATACATTCTCCTGTTCATTCAAAATTACTTAATTTAAATTATATTCATAATGTGCTTAAAAGGCTACACTACCTTTTAATCCAATTGCTTAATTCAAATTACTGGACCATCTGAGCTATTTTTGGAAGACAAAAGAACAACAAAATTAATAAGAGTGAACTGTAGGGAGAACAAAGAAAGAAACTGCTTCAAAAAGATAAGCATTGATCAAGTACAAATGAATCAACTGGAGTTTTCCAAAGTTTTGGTTTTGCAGGTCATGTTGACCTGAATGGGCTTCAATCTATTAAACATCAATTTTTAAGTTGAACGATAAAAACTACTGAGCCAAAGTAATTAGGTCAGGTAAAATTTAGGTGGATCTTCATGTATGTCTTCAGGTTTGTCTCTTACCTTTACTGAACAGATTCTCAGTCTAATTAAAATAAAGTTCAGTTGTTCCCTAGTCAAATCAGGGTACACAATCCAGTGCTCACTTAACTGCTGGTGATGGCAATCATTTAAAAACCCATTCATTCCGTCCCTAACACCAGGGCTTTCCTACTGCCACAGTCCAGTCATACTGAATAACATTGTTAAGTCTTCCCTCCCAAATCATACAGATGCAACAGATTTTTTTTTCCATATGAGCTGCAGTGAAATTTAGATCTTGAGATTAAATCTCTATTTTGGACAAGGGGATATATTTGTTAATTATTGGTCAGTGGGGGTGTTAAAATTGGTTTTCCCCAAGTATGGTAACACAAGTTGAGCAACTTGTTTTTATATTGCAAAAAAAACTCCACACAACTTCTAAAGTAACAAAAATACCAACATTCAAAAAAGTGCTCTTGGCTCCTGCAACTTTGACCTTGAATACAAATCACCTTTTTCTTGTTAACCTTGTGATACTCTGGTTGCATTCACTGTGTTAGCATTGTATGAAATTGGAGTGTGGCACTTGATTAGATGCTGGCATGAAAGTGATGATGACAGAGGTTTTCTAGTTATTAAAATGTTCACATTCACTTCATAAAATGTTTTGCATCTTTTGTAAGTACTTAGTATTATGACCTCTTTTTCTAGTGAGTGAAAAAGGAGAGGGGTAGAGTGGACTAGCAAGCGTAGATGATGGGAACAAAACATAAAATACAAATTTCAATGGTATAGGAAATTGCTGGACAGAGAGACCAAAAACGTGGCAAGAGGAATTTCTATTAGTCTGAGTGCAGTACAGAAAGCCATTTCTTGCTCTGAATGTTCCTGATGAGGAATTATACAATGACCAATTGAATGCTTTATGTGGATGCAATCACATAAGCTGTGAGAGTTATTCATGTTTTAGCACCTCATGTGAGTACAAGGACTGTGCATTGCACATCATAAATCTGTCACCTTTTCAGGCCCTTGGTTGCTGAGCAAACAACAACTTATCTGTCAGTGGAAATGCAGAAATCATCTGTGCTCCAAAAGATATTGTGAGAGACACATGGGCTGCGAAGTGGCAGCACTTAACACCAAATAAAAGAAATCACAGACTAAGCAAGTAATAATGGAACTTTGATATTACAAAACTGTTGCAGTGCAATAGTACACCCATTAGTCATAACCCGTACTCTTAAGCTGTGCTTGATTATAATAATTTCAGTGGGGCAGGCAGATAGGAAATGGTAGAGGGTCAATGTTGAAGATATCAACTATTGTGCAGTCTGCAAATTGCCAGGTAGAGTGGTTGTAAGTCTGCAACGTATCTGCCCTGTTATGATAGTTCCCTTTTAACATTAAAACGCACTGCACAAAAAAAGAGCCAAACAATTCTGTTTCAACCTTGCACCACTCATTTATTATTCTTTGGTTTCACAACAATATTAAGTCCAAGAAAAAAATATCTCTAATTACTATCCATTTAGCTCTCTTAGCTATTCCTGTTTTTCATATACTTATTTCCTGAGTTATACTTTTACGAAGCAACGTGGGACTCTTGATGAAGCTGTAGTCTTTCACCAGACATTAATTCTTCCAATGCAGCTAATCAAATTTATCCTTAAAAATAATAATTAACCACAAGTGGTACTTTTACCTAGCGAAAGATCTTCGATAAAAATTAATAACATAGTAAATCACTGATGAGACTTTATCTGTGCATGCATTTTACTCAACTATATGTGATTAGGTTATAACTATTGCCCACATTTATAAAGTTAAGAGATAATAGAGAGGATATTTACAGCGGATAACCAATGATGGATATCATTTCTTTTGATAGAGTCTGCTGATTGCCTATCTGTCATTGATTTGGACGCTATTTTAAGATGAGAAATATTTTTCACATGTAAAGCTTTTTGGAGCAAATGATCTGGGATGGAACTTGGAGATGGCCGTAGATTCTACAAAAGGAAGATACTGCTGATGCTGGAGATTGGATTCAGTAAATACTGAGCAGGTCAGGCAGCATCTGTGGAGAGAGAAACAGTTAATGTTTCAGGTCTGACAATTGTTAGAGATACGACAAGTTATAAGATGCAGAGAAATGGGGAGGGCAGAAGAAAAGGGATGACTGATGATAGGGTGGAAGGAAAGAGATAATGGACTGAATCCTGACTGACAGACGGGGCTTATTACGTGTCTGCTTAGCCTGAAATGAAATTGAGATCAGATGCCAGTGATTCTATTCTCTTATTCCACCTCAGGGCTCACTGTGGAACGAAACACTTATGTTGGAGAGTGGGGTTGGATACACTTTAGATCTTCAACTTTACTCCAGGGCTGGGTTGGCACACATCTAAGCCATGAAAGTTTTAAAAAATGTATCACAAGCTTGTTATAATTATTTGAGATATCTCTCATCTCTAAATTAACTGCAGCCATTTATATGAATGAAGTCACCAACCCTGTGGAAAATAATATACACAGGTAGTGTTTGTAATCTATTTCATTTGTTTTACTTAACTTTCTAAATTACTTATCAGTACTTTAGTCTTTAAGTTAAGATTTTAAATAAATCTAATTGAATGGCTGTAAAATGTCTCTCACTGTCAGAGACATTTGAAAACTATTCAGAAGACAGCAACATTCTAGGAAGGATCCTCAGTGATACAACACCTGTTTGTGCAGAGAGTCAACGTATTAAGTTCTCTGCCACTATAAAAGCTAAGGGCCAGTAAGTGGGTACTGCAGGTAGCCAATCCAGTTAGTAGGCTGAGTCCAACATGACCCAGCCTGGCACATTGGCTTAATTTATTCCAGTCCGTCTATGGGGTGGTGAGGGTTGGGGTAAGGTCATTAGTGGAAGGAGGTTGACTTTACTGGTGAATAACTTCTGGGGGGTTTGAGCAAGAGAAAGGAAAACTATGGAAAAAATGGGGGCAATGGCAGTCTTCAAAAAAAATAGCAAGTCCAGAGTGGAACATTCCTCCTGGAGGAATGTAAAGATAACATATATCTTAGAATATGTTTTTCTATGTTTATACAGGGAGAAAATTGTAATGAAACAGCCAGTGACTCACCGGCCCTTTTCCCCACACAGATTATTTTTCTCCTTTTACGGTTTCAAATCATCTTGTAGTCCATCATGCTGATTCTGCTGCTAAAATATCTAGAGTAGGGTTACCAGGACAAAGTCTGGCCCACACTCCATCATATTGTAACTGCGCCCATTTCAAAACGGCTGTTGACATTATGTCAGAGAATTTCCAGGCCAAGTTCGCTGAAGCAACTGGGAATGCTTTGTTGTAAAAGATCTTGTTTCAAATTATTATACTGGCCGCAACTATGGCTTGTCCTGTGGCAGAAGAAAAGAACAACTGCATTTGATTTTGTCAGTAAACTTTTGCTTTCTTTTTTAAACACAGGCAAGATTCATGTTTACCAACATCTGGTAGCGTAATATTGTTCCTGGACAATCGTTCTTTAAAGTCTCAGTTCATTTAAAGCTGAAAAAATCTCAAAAATTTGAACAGACTTGATGGTGAATTTTTGAAAACATTACTGGCTGGGATGATTAGAGTAGTTTGAACTGAATGTTTTACCAGTCTGTCTGCAAAAACACCAATGATTATCATTATTCCTGAACAAACAGTCTTGTGTTATTCTTTGAAATGAGTATCTGGACTTTCCTTTCTCGTGATGCATGCTTTTTATTAGTTTTGGATGGAAGTATTGGGAGATTCTAATTAGTTGTCATTCTGCTATCACTTGTAGGCTAAAGCACCCTTTCCTGTGGATGTTACCACTTTATGTGGTACCAACGTGCCACCAATAAAGGAGTGAGAATGGAGCAGGCTCCACAAGACAACTAGGCCTGAAACATTTACCGTTGAGGCTCCTTCCCTAGAAATACAGCGGTCAAAGGCTTTCAAATTGCTGTTAAATATCTCTGATAGTCAGAGACATTCTGATAGTTGGATTCTAATGTCACTAATTGATAAAAGAATATTGCAATATTTATTGCATCTGCTTGCAACTTTACTACTACCAAAAGCAAAGTATTTCAAGCATGCTGCACTCAACACATTTTACTTGGTTTCACTACACGTTGACTTTCCCCAAACGTGACCAGTTGGAGTTGAATCACTGAATCGTTTTGCTAGACCTGTTTAGAATTTTAATGCTATTATAAACTACTGCTTATCATGTGACATGCACTTGAGATGGCAGTATTATAACTGATATGGCAGGCTGCATTGCAATAATCAGACCGAATCAGCAAGAGAGGAGAGGAAGGACAAGCTCTATTGAGAAGTACAGAATAGGGGCTCAATATGCACCAGCACAACACCTGGCCTTGGAGAAAAATTAACACTAAAAGAAACCCAATTACTAGTGAGGCAAAGACTGTCAGGTCCCTTCTGGATAAGCCAGAACTACTTGGCAGCAACTGAGAAGCTATAGCCGAGGAGGCTAATGATAGGGTAGACACTTCCACCCCATGATGATCATCAGAACCATTTAAATATTAGCTACAGTGAACATCGCCATAGCTCAGAATCCTTATGGCTCAGTCTCATTCTGGGCAACCCTTGTGAGACAACCACTGTGCCAACCACATCAATGATACCTTGATGGTCAGCTTTATTACACCAGGACAATAATTTTTTCTTTCAAGAGTGAACCCACAAGACAGAATGTCATATTTGTACTTGTCTGCTGACTTGAAGAATGTAAGAAGGAAATTATGTTGCCATTCAGGGCTTTTTGCATAATACAACATTTCTACATGAAAGCAAGAGTGTACTTGGAAATGAGAATCAGAAGAGACACGTGATGTAATTGATCCAACACTGACCAATATACAACATCACCCAAATCATTGCTACCAGCCACACCCCAGCTTCTTAAAATTATCCAAACTTCGATAATATCTATCTCAATTATATTGCTTTTTGTGTATTTTTAAACAATGTAATTTGTTGTCACCTAGGGAACCAACCTAGAGTTTTGACATCGGTTTAGCACAGCAACTGAAACCCAGGTTTGTTCACTGCCTATAAAAGATGTCAATGAGATGGCAATCACTCAAGCAGTGAGCAGGTGACCTGACAATCCAATATTAACATATTTTAAATGTGAGTTATAACTGTGCTTAGCTATAAAATGTCTGTACTGCTAATTTGATTTAATCAACACTTCAACTGGAAGTGGCCTTTATCTGGGCTAATTTGTCAATCTAATCATTCTTGACTTGCACTAAGAGCTGGGTAACCACAATAAAGAGTTACAGACAAAATCAAGAAATGCTTTCATTTCTGAGATTCTAAAATGGAAGATTAGTTTAATTTATTTTAATTTGATCTCTTTTCTTAGCTCAGAGCTAGTCACAATTCAATTTGGCAGATTGCAGTACAGTTGTGCGTTGCTCCAGAAGATGAGGGAATGGATAAAGAAGATTTTTCTTTGGTCTTTTGCTTTAGATGCATGTGAGAGAACCACTTGCCAGTTGCGCTCATTCCTAATAATTTTTGATGACACTTCCCAAACTTGCAATCATTATTCCCTGGAAGAACAGGAGTAGCTGGAAATACCACTTGCCACTTTCTCCATTTCCCTTATCACAGACCTTCCTTGACTTGGAAATATAATCAACTTTCCTTCAGCACCTCCAATTCCAAATACTGGAACCTCCAACTCAACAGCACTGCAGATGTAAGTTCACCATGAGTAGTTCAAGAAGGCAGCTTACCACCATATTCCCAAGGACACTTGGGGATGGACAATTAAGTCTGGCCTCTGCAGAGATGCCCACATTCTGTAAAAATAATAATTGGTTCTAGTGATTTGGAACTGAATGTTTTAGGAAATCCAGGACCAAAATCATAATCTAATTCCACAGTTTTATACATAAACCAGTGACAGAAAGAATTCTACATGTTTTGACTTTGCTTGCAGGAGGCTGTGCTGGGGATTGTTTCTAAAGCGAAATTGCATCAGATCTGAAATTAGTCTGAACGTTCATGAGCCACTCATGATAGCTCACCTGATAATTTTCCAGTATCAAAATGATGCCACCAGCAGATGGTTTGGGTTTGTTTTGGATGTTAATTTCCAAAAAGAACTGATCAGGAACCTTTCTACCCATTTCAAGTTTTAATGGAGGTAGGACAACCAATCTGCTTGAGGGAAGGTGGGTTGGTTGCTTAAGTATTATAATGAGACTGCCCAATTCAGATCAGATAAGATATCTTTATTAGTCACATGTACATCGAAACACACAGTGAAATGCATCGTTTGGTTAGAGTGTTCTGGGGGCAGACCACAAGTGTCGCCACGCTTCTGGTGCCATAACTTCCTAACCTAACTCATATGTCTTTGGAATGTGGGAAGAAACCAGAGCACCTGAAGGAAACCTACGCAGACTCACGGGAAGAATGTACAAACTCAATTTCATCTAGCATGAGGACACATCAGAGGACTGATGCAAGGTTTCGACCTGAAACATCAATAATTCCTCCCCCACACATGTCGCTTGACCTGCTGACTTCCTCCAGCAGATTTATATTGCTTCATTGAGCATGATTTTTACCACAGGCATCTCAGAAACCCAACAATTAAAAAGGCGAGAGGAAGAGCTCAACTGGTGAGGTAACTTCCTTTACAATGCTGATTGACAACCATGAGGAACAGGGTTGCTTCCTTCAGGGACCCCCCCAAAAAAAATCCAATTAATAACCCCTTTCTCCACTCCATCTCTACTTCCCAATCACCACCACAAATAATTATGATTTTTCTCACTCTCTAGCACATCCATCCAGTCTCATAGGATGTGGCTTTGTGAAGCAAGCTTCCCATTCTGGAGCCCATTTTTCTGGACTTCCAGACCATGCAACAGCACTAATGTTCTGCCCAACTTCCCCCCCCCCCCCCCCCTTAACATGAAGCTCATTTCTGTGCTAAAGCCCTGGCTGTAGTGTTGTACAAATCATATACATGCCACATGCAAAGGCAAGTTGATGAACTGGAGGAAGGTGGAGAGGAAGAGTGTACTGGGTAAGTAGAAACACTCAACAATATACTGGGTAGCCAAATGCAAATTAATCAAAGCTTTCCTCAACAGAGATCCTAGCAGCTTAAAACAATTTAAAGGAGAGTTAAGCAGGCAATTTAGGCCAGTTCACCTCTGGCAACTAATAACGAGGTGCTAAACAATTAATCAGCAACCACTTATAAACATGAAAATCGAGGAGAAACTGGTTTAAATCTTTACTGCATGTGGAACCTATCTTATTCTGTTTCTGTCTTTGTAAAGCTATTCTGAATCATTAAACCTCTTTCTTCCACATAAAGTCATATAATTACCAAACATCATAACAAACAATTGTCATGAGACTCCTATTGCCATATATTCCTGTAAATGACAAATGTTTTTATTTAATTTCTTTGCACATGCTTAGCTTGAGGTCATTGTTTGAAATCTCTGTTTAGGATGTTGGATAAGAACACTTAATTGGGGCTCGTTGTGAGTGTTGCATCAGAGTTAACTGATCTGTCTGTAAGAAGGATGTACTATATATCTTTCCTTCAAAGTTGCTGGATGAAGTAAGTGTGCTGGATCAAGCATTGCTCAACCCAGCAATTTATTTCACTGGCACAAGCAGGCTATGTGAGTTTCATATTGTGTGACCCTGATTTTGATTATATAATTTTAAGTTAAGCTAATAGTGACTCCAAGAATAACTTCTTTTACTTTTGGAATTATTAATCTTAACAAGTAATTCCTTTTCAACTGGGGTCAAAAAGGGCATCCTTGCGGTCAGAATCAGTTCAGTGAATTAAAAGAACATTTAGCATAGCTCCATTTATATTACAGTGGAGTTGTTAAGGTTGCAACATGATTTCATTGATGGTAAGAAACTGCAGAGTCAATTTGAAGTCAAGCCCTGCTCTGATAATAGAGCCTAACATGAGACTGCCTTCTCCAGAGAGCCTTCATTCGTTGCTATAGACTTGGGATTTACAACATAACCTCATAGTGTCACTATGGAGTAATATTTATTTCTCATTGATGCCGCAGTTTAATGAAGACTTTGTGCAAGAAGTATGCATTCAGAGCAATCATTTAGTGACTTTAAATGTGACTAATAATTTTAAACACATTTAAACAAATAAAAAAATGTCAATGTCTTTGATTAGAAATACAACAGTTTCAATGCAGTGAAAAGGGAGCAAGCTCAGATTAGTCAGAAGGAAAACTTGGCAGATACAACAGTGGGCCAACAGTGAGAAATGTTCAAACAAGAGTTGGACCAGACATAGTTCCAACAGAAACAGACAAGTGATGCAAGCATTGTTCCTCTGAGAAATAAAAAATTCCAAATTAAAGAGACTATGTGATATCGTGTACTAATATTGAAGAAAATAATGTGGGTAGTAGAAAATAGTAAGGAAGCAGAAAAACTGATGAGAATGACAAAGAGATAGTCACTGATTAGAGAGCATAAATTCAAGCTTGCCACAAAAAGAGTGATTAGGAGATCTTTTACATTCTGTGTAAGCAAGATGCAGGCTGCCCCATCAGGAACAATTGTGGGAACAGCAACCAATAGAGTTTTTACAGTGGAAGTAGATGAATACGTGGTCTTGTGCAAGGGAAGGGGCTGGTACTGAATGGTTAAAGAGTTTGTCTATAAAGGCCAGGACAAATTGCCTCCTTCAGAGATGTAAACTTCTCTGATTTTAGCAATTCTGTAAATATCTGATTGTAAGAATAAAATATTTAGATTCTTGAATCTTAATACAAACAAGTTTGCTGGCGTGTCGAGAGTCTGTTTCTCTTGAGGATACCTGAAGCCTTCTCATTCACTCAGTTCAGCACCCATTCTAATGACACAAACCATTGAGAGATTCCCCACTCAACATCCACAGCCCCATCTCCCTGATGAGCTGAGGAGACAGCCATTAGCCTCATGGAAAATAACGGGTCCTAATAGAGAAACGATTTTCATAATTAGCCAGCAAAATAAAACTCTAAAGTGCATAACAAGTGAACCTCTTGACTCTCGAGTCCTCCTTAACACTAACATTGCACAATGATGTTCAGCCAGGAGAGGCCAGATAATGTATAACATCCCCTCACATTCTGCTGTACAGGTTCACCAGAGTATAACGTGACTGAATGAATCCCACTCCAATTACTTTAATCGTTTGCTATGATATCTTTCTATTTCCTGATGAGTGACACCTCACTTAAAGAGCTCTGACCTCCAATTGAAAACGTTAAGGATTTCCACACTGCACATGTAAATAGTGTGCTCAACATACTGATGTACCTTGTGAGATTGTGATATTTTTCTCAGCCATTGTGAGGCTTCTCATTCCTGGAGGAGAACTGATAAGTTCTTCCTGTAGTGAACCTGGTCGACCTCCTGGACTCCTTGGTATGATCCAATTGACAAAGACTTGCATGTCCCTTTGAGTTATTGTGGGAGCTATCTGCCTCTCCCCTGCAGCCTCAGTCTCCTTCATGACAGCCGAAGACTGTGTTGGTGCTGTGTGGCTGTCATGTGTAGTGTGTCTTAAAGACTGATGCTCTTCCCTCAAAGCTGTGCACTCATTCTAATTGTCAGGAGATCCAAGAAATTGGGTGAGAAATTGCACTTGTCTCAATTTAGTACGTCCTTCTCTTCCTTCTGTGTGTAAATCTGGATTTTGGACAGTTTTGCAATTTTGGGGGGAGGGGGGGTGCGGTGAGCTCCCAATTGGATATTGATACTAAACCACACCATGTTTTAGCACATCAAAAATGGCTGCACTCCAGTTTCTGGACAGAAGTCCCTCACTATGCTTAATTCCTGAATTAGAAATACATTATAAATTATCTTTCCAAAACAGATAAATTGAGAACAATTGTTTAAAAATAACAATTCAATGTAATAATATAAGCTGATTATCAATATATATTTGCAATAGCTCTGTTTTTATTGATTATGGGCCATTAACTTTATCTCAGAGCTGATTGAGATTGGTCAAGTAAAGAGATTCAAGGAAATTGGTCAAATACCATCACCCAATTTTTTGGACTAGTTGCTACAGACAGATAACATCATCCTTGCGACACGACCCTGACCTTTGACAACCTTCAGATAGGCCTCATCTGAAGCCAGGCCTAATGTTTGTAAACAGGATGTAATTAAGCCTGGGAACTGACAGTGTCTGACAGTAAGACAATGCAAAGCTGGCAGAGAGTAGTCTGTCAGATGTCAGCTCACATTGTGTCCTAAGTGCCTTCTTAATAATTAGTGTCCTCTCTCTGAAGGAAGTGCACTCAGTGTGGATTAATCTGTCACTGTGTGGAGGCCATCCTTGTGAGTGCAAGTGTTTCCTCTGATAAACTTTTGGGAAAAAAAAAGTTGGAAAGAAGGCAAAGCATTCCAATCAAAAACCATACATGTCCAGAGTGAAGTAACAGGTGCTGACTGACAATCAGGAACAGGATGCTCGGGAAGAATAATTTCCAGAGAAAAATGCTTATCAATAACATGGATGGGGGATAAATAACTAAACAGCTTGGCCGAGCAAACGGGTTTTGTTTGTTTTAAGAAAATCAGGACAATGTTGTTTTGAGCACAGTACTTCTTAAATGGTATTACTAACCAGAAAATGTAACTTTGAGAAGCGTTTGTTTCTTTAAACTGGCATTTTGAAAATCTTGTGTCAGCTTTTAACATTTTGTTTTGCAAGGATTATATTCTTAAACATTTGACTTCAAATGAAAAGTATTTTTGTCAAATACAGGATTCTTCTGCTCTTTTTTCCTGATGTTGAGACTTTTTTAATGTCAGACTGATTTAGGATTTTGCTCATTATAAAATGTATATTAATGGGCAGACAGCATTGTATGATTTCATTGCATGGGACATCTCATCAGAGAGATCATATGGAAATGAAGAAGGTTTTATTTTCCCACCACAATAAACCATGTTCATAGGGATACAGGAGTGGAGAAATATGTTAAAAAAACATTGATAGGCTCAGCTGGCAATTTTAATGTTATTTTGCATATTACATTCTCTGAGAACACTATTTATTAGCACTAATATTTTGGTGTCATTTCAATGCCCAAAGATTATTAATGTAAATTAATGGATTTTTAATGGTTCTCAATAGCAATTAGCACTGTGTAGTGTTGGGTGCAATAAATCCTCATTGATGCCAGTTGTAGCTGACCTGAGTTAGACTTCTAGCATCCACCAGAGATCCAGATACAAAGGAGTATTACAATAACAACTCATTATAATTGCATCTTTAGCATACAAAAATGTACCAGTGTGTTTCTCTAAGATACAATCACGCAAAAAGAGATTTTGTAATAAGGATCGAAATATTAAAGTGGATGACCAATAAGTGTAGTCAAAGAGGAGCTTGGGAAGGACAAAGATTTATGGAGGATCTCCATAACATGTTTGGCCTATAGAGTCATACAGCACACAAACAGCCCCATTGGCCCCGCCATAACTGCAACCATTAACCTAACTGCATTTTCCTCAATCATCCATACTATGGGCTTGAACAGACTGAAGACACAGCTTCCAGATGAAGGTGAATGAACATGGATAACAAAAGGCCATACTCGGTGATACGTGGGTCAGCGACAAAGAGCATTTGGGCTGGAGGATGTTACAGAGAAAGGGAGAGGTTTGCCCATGAAAGAGGATATTCATGCCAAGGAGGATATTCATGCCAAGGTCATGCCTGTTTGGAGTATAATGGATCACTCTAGAATATGGGTGGGCTGCCGTCTGAGGTTCTGCAGTGCTGTACGAGACAAAGAGCAGAGCAGCTTTGAAGGTTTCATGGCACGCTCGAGGCAAACTGCTGTAACTTCTTCTCTGGCTACATCTTTAAGCCAAAAAATACTTCTCATGCCCGACAGGAGAAGCAGAGAATGCCAACCCAGGCAGACGATACCGACTTTTTCCAAATCCTGAATAGAAGCTGCAGGTGATGACTGAATCAGTACTGTTATTTTGTGATAGTTAAGACAACAAGACCTCGCAAAATAAAGTTCTCAATTCCATTCACTTATAGTCCTGTTAACAAATGGACCATCGTGAGATGTCTCGCTATTGGGTTCACAGATCAATGAAATAGGTTACTGATTTGCTGTTTGGCTAAGCTCATTAGTATTGGCAGACAGCAGCATCAGAGTTTATTGGACCTGTACAGTCTCCTGGAAATTAATGGTTCTTCTGTGTTGCCATTCAGGTACCGTCCCTGTCATGCCAAAACACAAATAAATCAAAAGGGGCCCTTCGCTGCCTTAACACATAGAAAGAGTCTGGGCTATTTCTTTCAGATTACAACAACTACTCAGGAAGATTACATGGAATGCATAGAGCATTGTGCTAACTCCCCCTTTGCTCCAAGCAATCCCTTCCTGTGTGTGAAATATGTATGATATATTTTATGATCAGGTATGAATGATAAGTGTGTGACAAATAAGGTGTTGTTTCAGGAGGTTTAGGTGCTTAATATCAAAGTTCTGAAAACTGGCAAAGACTCCTCCATGTAACAAATGCTTTCTATTAATTGAATTATATCCTGTGAGCTATGTTGCTATATTGATAGGAAAAGGGGAGATGAAGCAATACTCATCTCCTGGTGCTATCCTCCATTTTCCACAATAGGATCAGTGGAGGGACTTGGATCCTTCACGGATGAACGTGGAAAATAAATTCAACTCACGGCTGCAGAAAATCTGAATGCCAATAGCTGGAACTTGGTGGTGGTCGATGCTTGGACTTCCCTTGGGCATTAGTCGGGTGGGCTTGTAACTGTTCCGGTTGATGTCCTGTCTTCCCACAAATGACAAGGTACAGCAGGGCACATTTGGCATCTGAGAGTGGTTGGAAAATCAGACGAAAGTTGATTTTGATGGATGTCCATCAAATTACATTTGGATATAGATAGTCACCCAGAATTTGCAGTAATAAATATCCAAGTTGAGTTTATTGTCATATGCACTGTATAGTGACGTGCAGGTACAATGCAATCTTGATAGCAAATAATGATAGCAATCCATTGACTCTTGCTGTCATGCAAAACTGATGGCAATTTGACTTGACCACACATATGGAATCATAAGTGAAAACTCGGAATTCAATGGCAATGATACCTTGCTCCTCTGTACAGTTTCAATCTCTATAAATCCAATCAACATTGGACCAGTGAATCAACATGAACTTCAACTACTTATGTCCTATCTTCAATACCATTGAACATTTTGAACTTTGCTGAATTAATAACAATGTTTTTTTGTGAATGTAAGTTAACAATGCAATCATTTCTGAGCAGCGTCTCTGACCCTGAGAAGCTAATTTTGCATGTTGACCCTTATTCCCTCAGAAAGACATTTAAAAAATCTATAACTTAAAATCATGTATCTTGTCACCTCTGAACCTCCTTTACTTCAGGGAAAACAGACCCAGCCTATCCAATCTCACCATATAACTCAAGCCCTCCAATCCAGGCAACATCCTTGTGAATTTTTCTGCACCCCTGTTTAGCTTAATCACATCTTTCCTATAAACCAGAACTGCAGCCATCCTCCAAGTGCAGCCTAACCAACATTTTGTACAACAGTAACATAATGTCCCAGCTTTTAATAATGATCAAGCTGATCAAGGCAAGTGTGCCATATGCTGTCTTCACTCTACTGTCTCCCTGTGTTGCCACTTTCAGGGAACCATGTACTTGTATTCCTCGGTCCCTCTTCTACAACACTCACCAGGGTCCTGCATTCTCTATGTATGTCTTGCCCTGGTTTAACTTCCCAAAGTGCATCACTTTGCACTTGTATGAGTTAAATTCCATCTGCCATTCCTTTGCCCATTTTCCAGTTGATCAATATCCTGCTGTAAACTCAGGCAACCTTCTTCACTGTAAACTATTGCACCAATTTTGGTGTCATCTGTAAAATTACTACTCATGCCACCTACATTCTCATCCAAGTCATTATTATATATGATGAATAGCAGAGGACTCAGCACCAATCCCTGCAGCATACCACTGGTCACCTGCCTCCATTCTGAGAAACAACCCTCCACTACCATTCTCTGGGCTCTCATGTGGCTGATGAGGTTACTGTTGGAACCACAGACTCTTTCACAGTTGGTGGCTAATGGGGCTGGTGGATGGGTAGATTGTGAGGTTGTCTGCTCCTTCTACCGCTTGCGTATTTCCTAAGCATGCACTCGAAGTTTTCAATACCATCCCAAATGCTCCTTCTCCATTTTGAGCAGTCATGGGTCAAAGATTCCCAGGAATTAATGAGGATGTCAAGGAGGCTTTCAGCACATCCTTGAATTTTTTCCTTTGTTGCCTGGCAAATCTCTTTGCATGACAGAGCTTGGAATTGGGTATCTGTTTCAGGAGTCTGCTGTCAGGCATGCTAATGATGTGCCCTGTCCAATGTAACTTGGGCCTCAGTACTGGGGATGTTGGACTGGGAGAGAACATGAATATTGGTTCACTATTCTTTCCAGTGAATTTGGAGGATTTTGCAGAGACAGTCGTAATGGCAGAAAACAGGCAATGGGGTAGGTGTAATCAGGGCTGACAGCATGGAGCTGTGTTTGAAGAATGAATATCTGAAAGTGGAATTTTTATTCTCCATGTTAATTTTTATTGAATATATTGTTCAGCTGTTACTACTTATATCCCTGAAGGACGTTTCAATGGGTTGTTCCAATATTTGTATTCTTTAGCCAATGTTGATGCAGGGAAAACTGCCTACCAATGGATGTTCACAGATTATGAGATGTGACTTACCGTTGCAGGCTCTGCTTTGCAAGGGAGGCAGGGAGAGAAATGTATCACGGTCAATGATCTAGCTCCAACCAATTTCCACCAAGGGAAGAGCACTGCCCGGGATTGTCAATGTTACCATAGTCTGGAACTTTCAGGCAACTGGTTAATTCCAAATTGTTACTGGGACTGCAGTAAATTTGCTGATTCCCAATGCACTTCTATGTAGGACTATATGGTTTCCTTGTGGGCACTTCAGGAGCACAATGAGATGTATGGACCTTTTTGTTTTGGATGTAGATTCCACAAAGTTTAAAGTTTCATGGATCCACTTATACATTTCCAAGGATTTCAAAACCACAAGGCCAATTCATCATAATCCAGTTGGTCTGTAACTGTAGGATGACACCAAGAAATGTCTGCTTCCAAGTGAGGATGCACTTAGGTTAAGGCAATCTACAGTGCCCAATTACTTGCTGGATGAAGCAAACAAAAAGGGCAGTTCCAGAAAACCTTGGGTACTCTTATTCGGCCTAATTCTTAACATTTCCACTATCACAACGGAAAAGCCCAGATATGGAGCCCAAATAGCCACCAGTTTAATTTAATGAATTTTAATATCATCTTGAAGTTCTACATTAGGTGCATTGGCAGATCAAGTGTTTCTCCAGAATCTTCAACGTCATTGAAATCTGGTGCACACACATTTTTGTCATATATATTGATAATAAGGAATAGGTGGCAGCAAGACCTTGAAGACCGATTCTATCTGTTATGGTCACCGGCTGTATTGATTGCTGGTGTCCTTGCCCAGATGGCACAGATGTACATTGGCTTCCTACTGATATCAAGTCTGTTTATGGCATTTCCATGCATTGCTATGCTCCTTTTCTATAAATGCAAGGCAGAGTGAGCTACATTTAATTGTAATCAAGCATCACTACCATCAGTACAAAATCCAAATGGAAAATTGGAAACTACATGAGACTTCAGATAAACTGATCTGGATTAAGTAGTATGCACCCACCTTTCTAAACTCTATATCTGAAAACTTGAAAAATCGACCTTCAAACCTTCTGGTTTATTTGCACCCATTTATGACCCTTATACACTCTCACAACCCTTCTCCACCATTTCCTTCCTCCTTTCCCTTCGACTCCTTCACTCCCCAACCCTGGCCTCTTTCCCTGTTCTGTGTGGCTTCAATAACTATACCCAAATCATTTTAAAAAGCTGCATGTGGTGACAATGCTTGTAACAGGCAGACTAGACATGACTGTAATTACCCTGTCAATCAAGCTTGGTGATTACACTGCGGGAAGTGTCTGGGATTGATTTTCGTGCATAGTTTATATACAACTATCCCCCACTCACTGCATGTTCCTGTATAATAACCCTGCTTTTATTGGGAGAAGTTGCTATTGATTCTGTTTCCTCTGCATTGTTTTCTGAGTAATCTGACTTTCTTTGGGGAACAATAATCTGTTCACTGTGAGTCATATACCCCACCCCACCTCCAACCACTGGCTGATGCAACACTATTAACTAAACTGAAATTCCAATTTCCCAAGGCTACCTTTGCATTCTGTCCGCAGTTCTCATATTGCATTTGTTTCCATCTCCTAACATCAGTCCTTCCTCCTTGATAACCTAGAAAATATAACTTCTGATCTCAATCCACCCATTTCCCTATTTTATAAATCTAAACTCTTCCATATCATTACTTATTTTTTCCCATGCTAATTCTTGTCTTTTAAGGCCATTCACATATGCGTTTTACTTTATTTTAAAGAGAATTAAAACCGTACTTACCTGAATTGGCCAGTGTGTGTCATCCAAAATCTGATCTGCTGTGAAGCGGAAAGATTTGAATATAGCAAGTTTAATCACTCTGAACCAAATACCTTGGATTTTATTCCTGGCAAAATGCAAAGGATGATCTCCACAGAACACCACACATCAGGATTAGGATTTGAATAATTATATAATTTGTTTATCATTCAAATGAGTTAGCAGGTGCATTTGTATTGAAACTGAGGGTGTTGAATGGTCTTTAACAATAGAATTCGGGACAGGTTGGAGGGTGGGTGAAACTCTTACTGCCTTGAATTTCTCCTTAGTGCTGTGAAATATGGCCAGTAATTAAGCTCACAGTCTGTGGGCCTACCAGACTTTAAAGAGCTGTTAAGAAAGGACTGCTTATCTGAGACAGGCCAATTACCCGGAATGATGAAGTCAAGAGGAAAGTAGCTAAATTTCTTTACTTGAGTGATCACAACCATCAGAATGTGATTAGTCCCCCTCAGCACCAGCGGGGATGGTGGAGGGACACTCAAGTAGACATTCCCTAAGTTAAAATAAAACCTGCCTAGTTCAGCCAGACTCCTTTTCTTAATCTCGATGGGACATTTGAGGATTTTGGTTCAGATGCTCACCACGGCCAAAAGAAATGTTTGTTTTCCCCACTGATTTGTTGATTAAAACCCATAATCTATGGCTGCGGCTTATCGGCATGCAACTAGCTGTTCCTTTTAATTAAAAGAGAGCCACCTCAAGTGAGCAATTAACAGCTAGTAATTACTTTACTCTTCAGAACTGTAACATTCTGCCTTTCATTTCAATTATATAACGGGCAAGTGGTTGTTTGATCTACAAATTAGTGAGTTCTTGTAGTATTTGTTTAGTGGGAGATTTGGAAGGTTAATGATGGCCTGTGGTGGCACTGGTTTCAATGATTGATGTAAAACAAGAAAAAAGGATATTAAAACTGTAACAGTCGATCAAGAAATGCAAATTCCACCTTCATGTTAATGAACATGAGACTCACAAAGGCCTTAATATGCAAACTGTTACACTCCATGAAACGACCATCCTCTCTGCTAATAATTGATTAATAAATTGAAACCTTAACAGTTTAATTTAGCAATGTTTTATAACAGTTGCCTAAAAGGCTGACATACCACATAGTGTCTGATACCTCATGCAGCTCCACTTTGATGTGTTATGCTCAACAGAAGTAAAAGGGGCATTAAAGTTCTCTCCACACCCTTCCCAAGGGACCCCCAAATGTGTTGATTTCATTTTTAAGTAGAAGCCAATAATCTCAAGATTCTTTTCCACTCCTTATCAAATTTACTAAATGACCAGCCTGTTGCCACTGAGATTGACTTTCCTTTATGCTGCTGCTTGTCTCAGTCATGCCATTTTAATTAATATTGATTTACTTCACTTTGCAAAATTGTACTCATGACCAAGGGTAGGTTTGCTGCAGGGGTTTGTAGTGAGTGAATGATCATTAGATGTAGTGCACACAGTATGTACGTTTGGTCATAGTTAAATATTCTGGATGTTAAGGCAAGGAAAAGGAAAGAGTAGTCACTGCTGTAATCTAGAGTAGTGCCTATAATTACATTGTTTGTGAGGGAGACACAGCAAACAGTGGCTGTTTTGGGTGCCAAAGATCCTTTTGCTGCAGCTAAATTCAGCAGCGCACAATGCCTCAGGCTGATTGGCTCCTGTATAATTTCCTTTACATGCTCACTGTTATGGAGCATGCAATGGAAGTATTAGGTAAGGCCCAGACTAGAACCAGTCCAAGGTGGTCACATGGAGAGAAGTCCAAGAGACAAGGGCAGTGATGTTTTAGCTGGGGGCATCAGGTCAGGAGTCAGTTAGAGAGTTGGGGCCAGAGCTGGGAGTGTCATAGGTCATAAAGCACACAAACAGGCCCTTTGGCCCACCCCATCCATGTCCATCATCGAGTACCCATTTATCCTAATCTCATTAACCAGCACTTGGTCAGTGCAATCTTGCAGTGTGAAGGCAATGGGAAACTTGGGGTGTAGTAGAGTCGAGGGCTCAAGGCCAGAATCTGAGGTGAATCCGAGAGTTGGGTTGGGGAGAGAGTAGGGGGGTTTGACTGGGCAGCCAAGGTGCTGGAAATTAGTGGAGGGCAGTCAAAGAGTAATGTTAATGGATAGGGAACAAAGGACAGGAGTTAATTAAGAAAACCCAAAATGAGAGATGCTGTAGCTACAGATAGACCAACTCAAGGAACAGTGTTATTAAAACATGGTTGTTACTATAATGCTGAACAACAGACATTGTTTGGATCTGAGCCTAATTTCTCAGGCCATACTCTAAGAAAGCGTTGTTCTGGTAATTCTATCATTTTGTGTGTGTCTGACACAGAAATCACACACTTGGCACAAACGCAGTTTGCGAACATAAGTATCTAGCTGAATTTCCACAGTAATATGATTCAACCTGGGAGTCATCACAATCACATTGACTCCGGAAATAACTGATTTTCATACGCATCTTGCTGAGAAACCAGCAATGTGTGTTGGATCTTCTAGTAGGACATGAGACACAAATGCAGGATTTGAAGAAATATTTAACTATCTTCATTAATATAGCACTTTCCACATATCCCAGAGCAGTTCATAGCCTTTGAAATACTTCTGAAACTTAGTCACTGCTCTAGCACAGGAAACACAGCTGCTAATATGAACACAGCAAGATCCCCTTAGCAGCAAAGTGCAAATGTCCAGATTATCTGTTGAGTGAGGGATGAATAATGGCCAGAACACTGGGAATAACTGCCTGGCTCTTCCTTAAATTAGTGGTATGGACCTTTTATAGAGTGCCCTGTTTAGAGGGCCACCTGAAGAATGGCACCTCCTACAGTGTAGTTGCTCTGCAGTATTGCACTGAAATGTCAGCCTAACTTTTTCTGTACCAGCCTGGGACTTGAACCTTTTGACACAGAAATAAGAATGTTACCAATTGATCCAGAGAGGTGTTGTTGTGTTTTACACATGGTAGAATGATAAAAGAAGGAAGTCTAACAGTTGATGTTAAACAACATTATTCGTGTGGCATAGTGTTTTGATACAATCCTCTGTGTTTTTTAATCTTGGTAGTGTTAGGTGGTTCACACAAGTTCTTGTACTTTGGATCATGAACATCATTGAAATTATAATATGTGTCTCTGTTTGTTCCTAGTCTATTGTGAAATAATAAATAAAGTGTGTTTGGCTAATGTACAGGAAACATGGAGAGCTTTGAAGGTGTGTTTAGTTTCTTAGAGGTTGCCTATACTGCAAGATGATACAAAGCTGTGTGGGATCTAGACAAGTAGGTGAATGAGCAAGGACATAGCAGATGTCCATGGAGTCATAAAGTCATAGAGCTGCACTGCACAGAAACAGGCCCTTCGGCCCAACTTACCTATGCTGACTTTGATGTGTATCGACACTTATCTGTCTGCATTAAGCCCGTATCCCTCTATTCCTTTCTTGTCCAAGTTCCTGTCCAAATGTTTTCAAACATCACAACTGAATTTGCCTCTACCACCTTCTATTGTAATTATTATTATTAATTTTAATTATTATTTTCCTATATAAGTGGGATCATTCACTTTGATGGAAAAAATAAAGGATATTTTGAATGGCGATGTATTGAAAAGTATTGGTGTTCAGAGTGACCAAGGGATCCTCGAATACAAATTGCTGAAAGTTAAAAGTTGGTTCAGCTACCCGCTATGAAAAAGCAAATGTTATGGTAGTTTTTGTTGCAGGGGATACGAGTACAAGATTAGAGACATCTTGCTCCAATTACATAGTGTGACTGATCTGAAATATTATGGATAGCTCTGGTCTCACTACCTGAGGAAGGATATAGTTGTGATAGAAGGAGTGCAGTGAATGTTCACCAGATTGATTTTTAGAATGCTGAGTATGTCGTATGAGAAGAGATCAAGCAGACTGGGGCTATCTTTCCTCAGCTTAGAAGAACGAGAAGTGATCTCATTGAAATTCTTCTGGGTCTTGACAAGGTGGATGCAGGGATATTGGATCCCTTGACAGAGGAGTCTAAACCCAAGGGCCACAGTCTCACAATAAGGGGCTGGCTGTTCAGGACTGAGACAAGATGAAATTCCTTCACCCAGAAGGGAGTGAATCTTTGGAATTCTCTACCCGAGAGGGCCAGGGAGGCTCAGTCACTGAATACATTCAAGCCAAATTTCAATCGATATTTAGATATCAAGGAAATTAAAGAATATAGGAATGTTCCATTGAGGTAAAAAAAAATCAGCCGTGATCTTATTGAATGCCACAGGAGTGACCTGCTTCTGCTTCTATTTCTTAGCAGCACAGTAGTGTAGTGGTTAGCGTAACGCTATTACAGTGCCAGTGACCCGGATTCAACTCTGACCGCTGTCTGTAAGGAGTTTGTACGTTCTCCCTGTGTCTGTGTGGGCTTCCTCCGGGTGCTACAGTTTTCTCCCACATTCCAAATATGTACAGGTTAGGAGCTGTGGGCATGCTACGTTGGCGCCGGAAGAGTGGCGACTTGCGGGCTGCCCCCAGCACGTTCTCAGTAACGCAAAAAGATGTATTTCACTGCGTGTTTTGATGTACGTGTGACTAATAAATAAATATCTTTATATATCTAGTTTCTTATGTGCTTATACACATATGTGCACAGGCATATACATATTATCAAATATATTATGCAGTGATGCCACACTTATCTACATATACTATAGGAAGAGTGTTTTGTATTGGCCTAAAATTTAGACAGCATATGGCAAAGATCCATGAAAAGGTCAGAAACAAGAACCAAAACGATTTTTTAAAAGAGTTTGGACAAGGATATGGACATCATTAGAGGCTCTTCACCAAAAAAGGATTTGGTGAACAAGCCCATTTTGAAATTATTCTCTATTTCATAAAACGTTGTTAATGTGGAACCAAACTATCCCTCAGAGACAGAGGAGTCAAAGTCTTCATAGCCCAGAGTATCCAATGTGCATGGTAGAACCCTCATTTGGATTTCACCATACACTTATCAAAATGAATGTTAAACAATAAAATTTACAATACACATATACATTGTGACAACTTTCATAATTTATCATTCTTTTAAAAAGATAGCCTAAGGTTATATGTAAAAGTTTGACAAGAAAAAATATTCACACATTTTGCAGTTCAGTTTATATGTGAATATGTTATGGTTCAGTTGCATAGTAAATTCTCATTTATCCGTTATTCATACATCCGGAATTCTCATGCAACCGACAAAAATTTGATTGTATGAAAATAAGCTCAAACAGTGAATCTTATTTCAAGTGTTATGCAATATAAGTGTGAAAAGGCATATTTAGTTCATTTACCTTTTACATAAGGGCAGTGCAGTTACAGGCTGATTAGCAACATCAAGCTCTTTGAAGATCTGGCACTTCATGAGATGGTGAGTACAGTCATTCATTTGATTTATCTTTGCTGTATTTTACATTAATACTGTTTAGCCTTAAAATATTGAATTGCTGTGCAAAACATTGTTATTTAAAAGGATATGGAGATGACATATTGTTTGGCAATTTGTTTAAAGGCTTATGCATCGAATACGAGTGTGTGATGTACAGGAATTTTTTTTGAACAATTCTCATGCAACCAGCACCCCCATTCCCCATGGATGTTAGATGGCTGAGAGTATACCTGTACCCAGTATAAGCACATAAGTATGTATGTAAATTTATATACAGGCATAAATAGAACATTGGCCAACATTTCCTTGTAACTGAAATCAAAATTTAGTGGGTTGAGGAAATGTGGGCAAATCTTACATTTTACACTGATGTTTAATGCCCCAGCTGAGTTTCCTTAATCCTTAGCAGAGGTTTTACAGATCAGCTGTCTAACATTAATGGAACTACAGTCTTCCCACCCAAATGTCTGGTCTTTCAGAGCCTCAAGCCACTCACATTGTACACCTGCACTTGTGTTATTTGTAGTAATTATTATTTTGATTTCCTTCAAATATTTTCATAATGGAACCTACGCTTCATTTTCTATATTTTGGATGCCATTTTTCCACAAAATTATATGAGCAAGAAATACATTGAAAATCTTCCACATTTATATTATTCTGAACTTGCTGGGTTTATTGTAGATAAGTTAAAGTTTGGTGCCTGAAGATTTTAATTTGCATTGATAAATAAGGACTAGAAAGTAACATTACATAACTTTGCTGTTTTTGCTTAAATGATAAGTAGGTTTTGGTTAATGATTCTAACAGGAAATGTTGCTGTTTGCTTCAGTCAGCATGATTTCCAGGGTTAACAAATAATTATGATTTGATTTGCACCAACCCAATGCTAGCCAGGCTAATCTTGTCTGGCAGGATGACATGGATTCAGCCAATCAGGGTACGATAACTGTCAATCACTCTGGTGGGGCATTCTTCCATGAATTTCTACTTGCTGTTCTTCTAAGAATAAAACCAACAGATCTCATTTCTGTGCCATTACCTTAACTTTCTTGCTTAACAGAAGTCTCTAGGCATATTAATCCTCTGCCAAAATGAAACAAGGGCACCCCTGTTTATAGTTGTGGGTAGTTGCTGGAAGATAGACACAGAGCAGTCTAACCCTAGATCTGTTGACCTTCGTTTCCTCTATAAAGGAGCAGGTAGAGGATGCCTGTGGGTCCAGTGTTGTGAGTGGCAAAGTAGGTATCATGACAACAAGCAAAAAGACTCATGAGAACCCATTTGGCAGCAGAAAAAATCCAGAAAAATTGCCAAGAAATTATTCTTAAAACACAGAATCAATTTACTTTGCAGTTTAAGTAATACTCACAAGTGATTTCCTAATAAATCTGGATGTCCATTATTTCTGAGCATAAACATAATTGAGCACCCTATATCCATAAATCACATGTGAAATATTCATAGCTTTTTTGATTATTTTAATGAATTTCCTGCCAATTTGAGGTGGGTACATTCACCACCACTTTTCATGCCTGTCTTGTACAATGTGAGTGCTTGAGGATTTGAAAAGTCAGAGTTTTTTTTTAATGGAATTTAAGCTGTAATGAATTTGAAAGCTGACTGATAAAACACTGACACACTTGGGTCTAATTGTAGTTAATAGGGCATGACTGTTAACAAGTGACAGGGGATGATGTTAGATTGTCATTCTCTGATGGTACCATCTGTCACAAGTTGTCCACACCAACAGCTCTTTATTTATGTGTTTTTATTCTCTCCTTCATTACCATGGTTTTCATCCCAGTAGTTAATGTTTTTATCTTTTCTGCTCTTACACATAATCACATTCCTTCTCATCTTCCCAAGACGTGGCAAGTTTCAATAGGGAAGTCAAGCAGTCTGCACCATAACCAATGAATTAATTCATGGCTGGCTGATCTGTTTCTGATCTGTTCTGGGTATTCTGTACTTTCTCCTGATATACTTCTCAAAATAGGAGCTCACCATGTACAAGTGGGTAATGACCACTCTACCCTGGCATTCCACTAACTCACTGGAATGCTGACTGTAGGAGTGGAAAGGAATAAATGTCACTGCACCTGAAAAGCAATGAAGACCCTGGCCAAATCTAACATTCCTGATGCAGCCCAATCATCATACAATATCTCCCTGCATTAAACGCATGTCCCCTCTTCTCAACAGATTAGTAAAGCTCAAGCACTTGGGAGATGTTACAGTTTAAGAGTAGTATGTTGCACTGATGTCTTTCAAGGAAGGAAAATTACCACCCTTCCTGATGTGGCTTGTGTGCAAGTCCAGAGCCATGATTGTGGTGGAATCTTAACTACTTGAATGCACCCACCTCAAGTAGGGATGGACAATTAATGTTGGCCTTGCCAACAATGTCCACATCTTGTACACAAATAAATAAAGGGAGCCTTTCAAATTATCCCAAAGTGCTTTATAGCTACAACATGGTGGTAAAATATTTCATGTTGTAACGTAGGAAGAAGCGACAAGCTGTCAAGCACCATCAGGCCTGCTGGGGGCTGGGCCTCCAGTTGGACTACCTGAGGTCTGTTGACAAGCTGTGGCCCACTTTGCCACAGAAGGGTCCAGCAGTGGAGGCCTCCAGCACAGATCATTCTACAGGGATTGCAGTAGATAAATGTAGCCATTGGATTAGTGTGGGATCCAAGTGCAGGCAACAGGTTTAATCAATCACAGTTGTTCCACTGAAGGAGGAATAAATATGTTCCAAGACACATAGATGACTCAGCTGAACTTCTTCAAAGTAGTGTCATCGGATCTTCTACATCCACTTCAAAATGTAAATGGGATTCATTAAATGTCTAATAACGGATGTGGCATTCACTCAATACAGCACTAGGGCACCAGGTCAGATTTTTGTGCTTGAGCTTCTGGGATAGGAGGTGAACTCTTGAATCTTTTGACTCAGAGGTTGGAGTGCTACTCATTGAACTAAGCCGCCGTGATAGATTATGATGTTATGATCATTTACATTTGGAATTCTTCAAAATTACTTTTAAAAAAAACAAGAAAACATCTACCTTTTAAAAAGTACATAAGGCAGTCCAACAGCAGGATGGGAAAACTGGGATAATCTACTACAAATAAATGACAGGATTAAGAGACAATAATGTATTCCATTGGCAGCTTTTGAATTACAGAGGATCAGTGCTTCAGACATCTCATTTAGTTTACATCTACAAAAAGCATAATGGCTGGCATTGAGGAAATAATTATATTTTATCAACGGCCACAACGCTTTTGTGTCTTTAATAAGTGTTGCATTATGTTATCCTTGTATTCCTGATGCACAGAATCCTGGCCAATGTTATGATCCTAGGAGATCTATTTGTTTACTTCTGTAGCTTTTTCTACCCACCTAAACACAAAAGGCATATACCTTGGACCATAAGCAGTTTTCTTGAACCAAGATAGGTGTGAATATATTCATCAATGTTAGCATTCTGTAGGAGTAGTATAGCATTGGAACAACTGCGATAAAATTGTTGAGGCTGCAACTTTGTTTGTCTGTTCAAGTGGAGTCTTGTAAGAAAAAGAACAGAATAGTTTGCATGGAAACTGGTATGGAGCTTAATTCTGCTTTTAATGTAGTTTACTGAAAACAGAAACAATTGATTCAGAAACTGCAGTCATTTGGTCTGTGAGTTTAACAAATCTGTGGTATTTAATCTTCTGATTGTATCTGTCTGCATTTTGTACATAGCATGTTATAATAATATTATTTGTAAGAGAGCAAAAAATTGAGCAAAAGCTAGGCATTTCCACACTTCATCGGGTAAAATCGGAATGAGGGTTACATCTTTTATTCTCCTACAAGGCTGCTCATGAAGTCTCCTTACTCTCTGCCTGGCCCTAATTCTACTTTTCAATCAAAGTGAGTGTCCAAGACACTCTGTTGAGGTGACAATACATGTGCGTCATCTGAACAGTACCACAATCATAAATGTACACAAGAAAATAATTTTTCCAAATTCCTCTCTCAACTGGTTTTACTTAGGATTAGAAGTGGCTTTGCACATATTCAAATCTCTAGTTTTTCCTGCTCAATAAACTGGTCTTTTTGCAGATGCTGACAAACTTACTATTTTTATTTTGTATTTCCAACATTTGTGGAATTTTTCTGCTTGTCCAAAAGCCACGTTTTGACAATAAAGCATAATGGAAACATAAGCCAGCCAACTCCTTGCCATAAAATTTAATGAATGAGCTTCAGTAATTTATTTAAACATTAGTGCAGATAAATTGTGTCCCAGTAGTTAGTACTGAGATGGTAACTGTGACAATCTATCCATCACTTCGTTGTTCCCTGTACATAATAATCAAAGTAACCTCTGTCAGTCTTTATATTCCAAACATGGCATCATCTCGTGAACAAAAACTAGAGCAAATCTAGCAAATATCCAAGTATCTTATTGTATTTCTCCCACTCTTCCCATCCTCACTCCCACCCAATACCCTGTTGGCAGTAGCTCATTTTGCTTCTATAAAGCAGAGTTTGCTCTGTTCAAATCAAATTTTCAGGTGGCTAATAGCTTCATCTTGGAATGATGGCAACTTTATATGATTTAGGACTCTAGAAAAAGTATTTAAGTGTTTGATGACAGTCAATGAGATGCAGCATTTAGTCTCTTGACAGGAGAGTGAATTTTACTCTAGGGGCCTGCTATTCTGCTAATTTTGGAAGAGCCCAGCAAATTTAGAGATGAAGCGTTGGAGGGTTGTGGTGGAGAATTGCAAGGGGAGGTGTCACCAATTCATATTTTCTAATTCTACGCTGAACTACCAGCCTTGATTTTTTGCTCAAATTTTAGAATAGGGCTTGAACCCTCACTCTTCTGTGGGGCAAGTGTGCTGCCACTTGCTCTCAATGGCTTCAGCTCATTTATAGTAAAAGATGTAATTGATCTGAGCAGATCTTTGCATCTGATACTTTCTTCAGTACAAACAAAACTGTAGATAATGGCTCAGGAAGAAAAGGTTTCCATTTATTCTGAGCTCATTTAAAGTTTTCAGTGTTGTAAAGGTTGGTCATCCCAGAATACAGAAATAAATGGAAATTACAATACACCAGCCAGTTATATGTCCTAACCAGCCTATGTTGGTATTTATTTTCTGTTGGAGCAATTGACCTAATCCCTTCTGCCTACTCAGCTCCAATATTCCTTTATCCTACTTTCCATTAATTAATCACCTAATATTCTTAAATCATGACATGGTCTCTGATTCATTCATTAACCTTACTAATACATTTCACAGCCTTACAATTCTGTGAATAAAATGTCTCTCCTGTTCTCTTTTCTAAATCTCGTGTTTATTCTTGTTTGTGTGTTCTCTTGTTCTGGAAACTTCAATTATTGAAATTAGCTGTTCACTCCTTTTGCAGTTTGAAACAAATTCAAAATTACAATCAACTCTCTTCCAATGAAAATAGCTCCAACTGTCCAAATATTTATTTGCATTTATATCTTATTACACCAGCAAACAAACCTTATAAGACCAGGTGGTATCCAAGTGATTACAAACTGTACTTTCTCTGGCACTCAACCTCCTTCTTCTAGCAAGGAGGCATAAATTGTTCACAGCACTCCAACTGTGATCACACTAAGATTTTATACAGATTCACCATTACACTTCAACTTTTACATTCCATACCCCATGTCATAAAATTCAGTATTCCATTAGATTTTTTATGGCTTTATGCACGTTGAGTTGCTGTTTTCAATGTCTTGTGGACCTAAACCCCTAAATCTCTCTAATCTTCCATATCAGTCAGCTTTTCCCATTCAGATTATGATTATTATTTCCTCTTTCTTTACCAAAATGTAGCACTTCACATTCTCTGACACTGAATTCTATCTTCCACTTATTTTTGTCCATTCCACCATTCTTATCAACGTTGCCTTGAGCTTTTCTTGCTTTTCAGAATGATTTACTCTGCCTCTTACTTTCTCTTTCTTCACCTATAATCAGCTTTTAATTCAATTTTCTTTCACTCCCCTAACTGTATAACACTTAGCCTTTTACAATAGTCTCTCATCTGCTGCTTTGTCAAATGCTTTTTGAAAGTCGTGTGACATACAACTGATGCATCTTTCCAATCCATCATATCTGATGCCTCCTCTAAGAATTTGATTGAGGTCTGTTATCATGTGGAAATCCGTGTCAAACTGACTAACACCATTGTATGTCATGAAAAAGGATTTGTTCACATTTCAAAGACGGAATGCATGAGTGCCAGAAAATGTACATCATGCCTCCCTCTTTTATGCAATGTGGTATTTGCTGCAGGTCAAGATTATCTAAGGGAGCAGCTAAAACACAAGATGAGACAAATAATTTGTGCCCTATCTCTATCTATACACTTCCTATAATCCATTTTGATATGTTAGGTTTGTATCTGTTTAGGTTTTTCACCTGACTTGGGTATTAACAATACATAATAAGGCCACTAGTGCCACTGCATCTGTGCTAATTCTTGTCAGAGACATACACATTTAATCCACTGCTCTGCCCATTCCCCTGCATCGTCTTCAAATAATGATAGTGTCTTCCTTTAAAGGGTCATTTTCCTCAATTACTCCCAGAGACAAACTAAAACATGCCACAACATGAACACAGAAGCAAAACACCATGGATGTTAAAAATCTGAAACAGAAAATGCTGGAAACAAGCAGCAGGTCAGGCAGCATCTGTGAAAGGGAAAACAAACTGAAAGCTTCAGGTCGATGTTCCAGGGCTGAGAGGATGACTTAATAGATTTTAAATGTATTTGCTGTTGAGAGACAATTTATCTTATTTGTGAATCTCTAGACCTTTTTGTTCATCACATAGTTCAGTGCTTTCCACATTAAGTTGGATCCGACAATATCCCAGAATTTTCCAGAAAGGTTTAATAGTCTTTCTTACTGTTTGCTAAACTTCCAATGTTTTTGTCACTATTAATTATTGTAATGTATTCCCTGCACCCAATTATATATGAAAACAACACCCTTTGTTTGTGTTCAACACTTTAAACCCATCATTGGTTTCATGCATTCTTGAGGCATGAATGGCATTGGCAAAGCTTTGTTCATTGTTCTTGGGATGTTATCAGCCTATGATAGACCAGGCCAAATCCCATTATTAGGGCTCTTCACAAAAAAATAGTCGTTATTTTTTTCAAACAATCCAATGTCCTTTTAGCTGATGTCAGCTCACAGAATACCAAACTGATTGAATTTATTTAATTTGCTGTATTGGGAGTTGAACTCATAATCCATATCAACTAAGTATTGCTTATTCCTTTTAAACCATTGACTATTTCTTCAAAAGATTTCTAGTAAATTTGTCAAACATGTCTTGCCTTTAGCAAATCCATGCTGGATGTCCTCGATTAGCTATAAGCTTCTAAATGCTTATTGTTTTGATCTTGAGTTAACAATTCCAAGAGTTTTTTCCATGGCAGAGCCTAGATTAAATGATCCACAGTTACTCCATTTCTTCTTCTTTCTGTTTTTGAACAAAGGTGCTCCGTCAGCTCCTCTGTGAAGACACAGCACAGTATGCATATTCAACACCCGGTAAAACATTGGACAGGACCTCTGCTGTCTGCTCTCTGAGTTCTTTCAGCAGTTGTTTGTATATTCCATCAGTGTCTGGTGATGTACCTACCTGAGTTCTGCCAGTTTATTTCAGGCAATCACATTCCATAAAGCCTTCATTCCATTTTACCTGCAAACATTTTATTAACATTTTAAAAGTTACAGATGTTTTCGATGAACATTTCTCAGGACTGAGGGGTCACTGAGCAGCATTAAGCACAGTAATTAATCGCAAAATAGTCATTCCATTAGTCCAACAATGACTTAATTGAGCACCAGTTAGAACTAAGAGGAGGGCTGCTGATCATGGATGCAAAACTCATTTATCCTTTATTAAAGTGAATAACTAGCATTCAAGGAGCAGATAGCAGGTCCGACGTGTCACCATGCACAAGTCCCTGGACAATGGGGGTAAAGGTGTCCCCAGTGTTGCCCTCATCCTGATGACCACCTTCGTCTGTGGCTGCATCAGGCTGTACGTGGAACCCAAGTTCGTGGGCACCAAGTGTCACTACGTACCAAGGTTCTACCTGTCCCTGCTGTTGCGAAGGATAGGCCTGGCCCCGTGGCCACACAATGTCCCAGTCAACTGGATGCTGCCGCACTACCTGTCCTTCGTGGAGAAGTTCTTCCAGACCAACACCTTTGACCACAAGTCCATCAGGCAGTGGTCAGCACAGAACATCCTGCAGACACTGCAGGAGAAGGACTCAATGGATACTGTGGGGTGGTTCCCTGAGCAGACTGTCCAGACTAGCTGGCAGAATGTCTCATCGCCAGAACTCACCAACAAGCACCAAGACCTTGCCTTGCTGGCGGTGGGAGGGGCCCTCCCAGTCAGATCCTTCCTGCATGGTCAGAACCTCCCTCCCAGCGCGCGCTGCCCCCGGGAGGACTGCGCTGGGGACAAGATGGTCGCCCACCTCTTTGTGGGCTGTGGGTTTGCGAGGAGGGTGTGGCGAAAGATGCAAGGGTCCTTGTCACGGTTTATCCCCAGCAGCTGCGTAACAGGATTCTCTGATCTATGGGCTGTTCCCGGGGATACACACAGAGACGGACATCAACTGCTGCTGGAAGGTCATCAACTCAGTGAAAGATGCTCTTTGGTCTGCCTGAAACTTGTTGGTCTCCCAGCACTGCGAGATGTCCGTAGGGGAATGCTGCCGACTGGCACATTCCAGGCTGCAGGAGTACGTGCTGAGGGACGCACTGAAGCTGGGTGCAGCCAACGCAAAGGCTTGGTGGGGAAGGACTACAGTTTAGGGTTCTTCTGCCACTGGAGAGGGAGGGGCGGGGCCAGGCGAGAAAGCCCCTAAATATTGTAAATACGAGACTGGGTAGCCCCTAGACAGCCACACGTGTGGCATCGGTGCTGTTTTTTATATAAAAAGGTAACACTAATGAATGATCTGTACAAGAATGTAAAGGCTTGACCCGTTTTATAATTGTATATAGTTTGTCTTTTATTATGAATAAAGTTTATTTTGGAATTTAAAAAAATTCAAGGAGCAGATAGCAGTCGGTTTACCACCGATTCAGAACTTTCAATTTGTTTCCCATCTGGCGATCTCTTAACTCAATAACTAATTTCTCTGCTGAATTGTTTTACTCAATTTGAAGTTTCATCAGTCAAGACTTAGCTCTAGCTTCAAGTGTTAGTCTCAGTTCCCAAAGTACCTAACCTTTGCTTCCAGGAGTTAAAATATAATGATCCTCTTAAACAGCTAACATCCTATTTCAAAGTAATTTAAAAATACAAAATGGTATTTTGAAATCATTGAAAAGGAGAAGCATCATATATTTTGCATGTGAAGAATTCATATTGTAACATGTTCTTAAACCCTTTCACTTAAAGCCACCTTTCTCCAAAATTGTAGTGAATCCAAGTTGAAATTAAAAAATAAACTGACATCTTAAGTTTTGCTCTTCTCTGACCTGATTTTGAAGATTGAAGTTTTTGCATCCAGAATTTATTTGCCCTTAAAATTACCAACAGTAATTCAGCAATAATGTGTTTGGGGCATTATATTGATTTAATTGGCAAGATTTTAAAGGGATCATAGACAGGTGGGTGGGGACACCTGTGCAGACAGCACACCCACCAGTTCTGAAGGAAGTGAGGTGAATCCAGCCTTCTTTTAATGTTAACATATTTGAATTGAATGAGATAAATCCAGCAGAAATAGTGTCAAAGCTGACAAGAGGAAACAGGAATTGGTGAGGATGCCAAATGAATGGTCCCTGGCATAAGTTAAGTGCTGATGAGGTTGTTCTCAGCAGTGGAAGGAAGAGGAAAAGCCAGCATGGAGAAGGTCCTCTGGCAAGTTTGACACTGGGCAGCCCTACTCCACCCTGAGTTTTCATTAAACATCATACAGTGGCACAGACTATATCACTGGGTTATGACTTTTAGATTCTCCTTATTCCTGGGACCACCTCCTGTCAGCTCACATCATAATTGACAAAGAGCGAATGTTACCTGGGAGGAATGGTATCACAATGAATTGCAACACTTCTCATGCACTGTCTCTGTTTGTAGAAAGTAAAATTAATCCCCAACACTTTTACTCCTTTTTAAAAATGTGTTCCTCCTTTCCATTGTGTATTAGGTCTGCTGAGCTCCATCTTCAGAATCAGAATCAGGTTATCACTGACTTATATGACATTTTGTTGTTTTGCAGCAGCATTACAATGCGGGGACATAAAATTACAATAAATTACAAAATAAATAAATAGTGCAAAAACAAAAGGAATAATGAGGTAGTATTCATGGGTTCATGGACCGTTCAGAAATCAGATAGCGGAGGGGAAGAAGCTGTTCCTGAAATGTTGAGTGTGAGTCTTCAGGCTCCTGTACCTCCTCCCCAGTGGTAATAATGAGAAGAGGCCATGTCCTGGATGGTGAGGGTCCTTTGTGTTAGATGCCACCTTCTTGAGGCACCGCCTCTTGAAGATGTCCTCGATGATAGGGAGGGTTGTGCCTCTGATGGAGCTGTCTGAATCTACAACCCTCTGCAGCCTCTTGCAGTCCTGTGCATTGGAGCCTCTATACTCCATACAGGCTGTGATACAACCAGTCAGAATGCTCTCCACCGTACATCAACAGAAATTTGCAAGATTCTTTGGTGACATACCAAATCTCCTCAAACTCCTAATGAAGTAGAGCTGCTGGCATGCCTTCTTAATGATTGCATTAATGTGTTGGGCCCAGGATAGAGCCTCTGAGATGTTGACACCCGGGAACTTGAAGCTACTCACCCTTTCCACCGCTGACCCCTCAATGAAGACTGGTGTGTGTTCTCCCAACTTCCCATTCCTGAAGTCCACAGTCAATTCCTTGGTCTTGCTGGTGTTGAGGGTGAGATTGTTCTTGCGACACCACTCAAGCAACTGATCTATCTCACTTCTGTAGACCTCCTCATCGCCATCTGAGATTCTGCCAACAACAGTGGTGTCATCGGCAAATTTATAGATGGTGTTTGAGCTGTGCTCGGCCACACAGTCATGGGTGTAGACAGAGCAGAGCAGTGGGCTAAGCACACATCCTTGAGGTGCGCCTGTGTTGATTGTCAGTGAGGAGGCGATATTACTACTGATCTGCGCTGACTGTGGTCTTCTGATATGGAAGTTGAGGATCCAGTTGCAGAGGAAGGTACAGAGATTTTGAAGCTTTTTGATTAATACTGAGGGGATGATGTTGTTGAATGCCGAGCTTTTGGATCTAGGAAGTACGTGGTAGGGCTGCAGCCAAACTTTCACCAAGGCCATTTTGTAATCTTGAAAGAAAGAATGATTCACTTTTATATAGCACATTTGACAGTCTCAAAAAGACTTGGATTTATATGGTAGCTTTTATGTTTTGCTGCCAATGATTTACTTTGAAGTGCAGTTACTATTGTAATGTGAAAAATGCAGCAGTCTCCTTGGGCATAGCAAAGACCCATATACTGCAAGGTAAGAATGACCAGATAGTCTTTGTCAGTGATGCTGGTTGAGGAATAAAGGTCGGGCAGAATTCTCCTTCCCTTTTACAGAACAGAGTCATGCAAAACTTTTACACCCACATTTAAGGGGCAAGCAGGGCCTTGGTTAAATATCCCATCTCAAAGTCAACAGCTTTATCAGAGCCATACTCCGTCAATATTTTTCTCATTTGTTCACCTAAATTTGGTTCTCAAGTTGGAGTAGGACTTGAACCTACAACCCATCTGACTCAGGCTGAACTGTGTGCAGTAGCAAATTCATTGATTGCATCACCTTTGTTCACAATTACTGAATGCAAGCCAAGCACAATGACCAAGATACGTATGTGCTCTCTCGTGAACATTAAGCAATCTACATGCTATTGTGCAGAGGGCATCATTCCAGTAGGAGTAAGTTTAAAACTGAAAACTTTCCCAGGAACAAAGAACGTTACAGCACAGAAGGAGGCCATTCAGTCTGTGCCAACCCTTTACCAGAGCAACTTTATTCTTCCACCGCTGGTCCTTTCTTCACTGCCTTGCAAGTTTTTCTTCATCATGAATTTATCCAGTTCCCTATTGAGGCCCTCAGTGAAAACTACCTCCACCACATCTGCAGGGAGTGCATTCTACATTCCACATGCTATGTAAAATTCTTTTACCTTGCGTCTTAATTCTCTTACCCTTTATTTATACATATGGCCTCTGGTCCTTGACTATTCCATCAAAAGGTACTGCCTCCACTATCCACTGTGTCTATACCTCTCATTATTTTATATATCTCTATCAAATCTCCCCTCAGCCTACCGCTTATCAAAGAAAACAATCCCAGCATCTGTAACCTACCCTTATAATTGTAGTCCCTGACCCAAGAACCATTCCCTTAAATCTTTCCTGGATCCTCTCTAATTCCTTCACATCCTTCCTATGACTGGTGAGCTGAATTAAGCATAATATTCTGGTTGAGGCAAGAACATCATTCACAGAAACATACAGCACAGAAATGAGCTCTTATGGCCTAACCTATCCATGCCAACCGTGTCTTAAGACAATTTATTATAACATCCCTGCTTTTACACTCTGTGCTTCTATTGATGAAGCCCAGAGCTGTAAGTGCTTTATTAACCATTTGCTTAACCAATCTCGGCACTTTCATTGACTTGTACACATATACCTCCAGGTCCCTCTGTCCTTGCATCCTTTCTAGAATCTTATCCTTTATTCTATAGTGCCTTGTCTCAATTTTCCTACCAAATACTTCACTTCACATTACTCCCCATTAAATATCATCCGCCATGTTTCTGCCCATTCTACCAGCCTGCAATCTGTCACCATCCTCTTTGCTGTTCACAGTACTGCCAAGTATGTGCTGACACACACTAGTTGGATTACTAGCTCCCTGAGACCAGTGTTAAAACTATAGCAGCTGTTGTGTTCATTTCAGCACCATCCATATTAAACAATTTTGAATGGAAAGGCATATTTTGTTATAAAAAAAATCATTGTAATGTGCATGGCTGGTGATATAACTGTAAACAGTGTGATGGCTAATCTTATTCAGTAGTCTTGTATATTCCTTCCTGGCATTTCTTGCCTATGGTCCTTATTGACTTTATCATTTGGTTATATTTTTTTCCATTAGGAAAGAATCACTGAGATGTTGAAAGTCACTTTTAAACCTTCAATATCATATCATCTCAGCACTGACTGCAGGTCCTGTTATCTTGTTTCTCGCCCTCATTTCTAATTCAGCCACGGCATTGTCATGTTGTGCTCATTCATCTTCTGTTCAAAGTATTTTACAATCTACCTCACCATTATTCTAACCCCTTCACACCTTATTTCCATCACACACACAGTCAGGAGCATTCCCTCAGATGTCTTTATCTCAAGAACGTGGCAGTGCCTGAATGCTGCACCACCTTTCTCTGTCCTTCTCAACCCAACCCAATTCATCAAACTTTGCTTGTTATTCAGCAGTAGACATGAACACACCTGTGTTGCAGTATTGAAATTAATTATTAATCATTTCAGATAATTGGCTTTCAACCAGTGACGGCACATTGTACACTGCAGCTTGGAGGAAAATGTGCCGCTTTAACTTAAACCCACCGACCTGTTCCCACTGGAGCAAAGATATAACATGGCAGAACAAAGTTCAACATCTTTTACTGGGCTTCCTAACTCTATGTGAAATAAGCTGTGCAATGATACAAAATCATTAGGAAAAAAATTAAACCTGTGAGCCGAAGGGCCTGTACTGTGCTGTAATATTCTATGTTCCATTAACATTTCTTCTGTGGTTTTCTTCCTAGCTGTTCATGTCTTGCTTGAAGTACATTATTTATGATTGAGTCTTGAAACTGTGCTCACCAGCAACAATTAATGTATTTCAGTGCTAATATTAAAAAAAAGATTTAATAAGAACTATTTTGGAATTCTGTCTTGTCTATCACTTCTACTAGTTTCGGTATTTGAGCTGTTGGTCTCCAGGATATTGTAACATTTTCAAACATCCTGTGCATCTAACCTTTCAAGTTATGATTGTGCAGACATCTTTGCATGCATTTCTCCAGGACATTGGCATGTTGCTATTCATTTGGACATCTGTGATAATGGTCCTCCTGTGTGGTTAAAAGCTATAATCATAGGATCGTTTTGATATAGAAGAGCCATTCAACCCATCAACTCTGTGCAGGTTCTAAAGAGAACAATCTCCCCGATCAGATTTCCCCATTCTGCAAATTACTTTCCATCAAGTGCCTATCCAGCCTCCTTCAGAGAAGCCCCAAATTCCTGTTTCGGCCACCTTCGCAGGCAGTGAACTCCTTTCTTTTAAAGTGGGCTTTTTCTCACATCTTTCTTCTATCTTTTGCCCAAAGTTTTTAATTTGTGCCCTTTGTCCCTAAGTTATCCACTAATCCTATTTTATGTCATCTCTCAGGTGCACACAGCTCTGCTTTAAGACTTTGCCATATTCCTGCGCTGTACATATGTACAGTTCACCAAAAAAGTAACAAGGAAGTACCTTGCTGTCAGCCATCCTTGATATTTGTGCGTCTTTTCATTCTGTCACAAATGTTGTGCTTTTTTGCAACTTCTTTCTCAAAGCCAGTTGTGACTCCATTAAACCCAAATGTTTTTGCTGCTGATTTCTTAGACACATGCTTTACAATCAGGGCATCTGCACATTTTGACTCTAATTTCTCTCCTTGCTTTTACTTGTAAACTTTTGGGCCCTGGCACATTTTGAAATTTGTAATAGACTTTGAAATAGGACTAATGATGCATTCATTTTAACGAGATGGTCAGTTATGGTGAGAGTGAAGTAATTCAGTGCAGAATACATACAGTAGCTCATTTATTTTATATCATTAACCTTTCTCCTTGGTTCCTGATGCAATAGGCAGTGTGCATCACAGCTTTCCATAACATATAAACAATCATATACCATAGCTGAAGTGTTTTTACTTGTTAATCAGGTAGAACAGAGAAGGGTTGGAGTTCAGATTCCAATAGGCTTCCTCTTTCTTTTTGGTTTATGAAGGATTGAATGAATCATTGCACCCTTGTCCTGCTTGGCAAACAACCTCCTTCACATCCCTGCTGGTGCAACACTGAATCAAGCGCTATGTTTTGCAAGAGTTGGTTTAGAATTGGAATTGGTTTATTATTGTTACTTGTACCGAGGTACAGTGAAAAACTTGTCTTGCATAACGTTCATGCAAATTAATTCATTACAACAGTGCATTGAGGTAGCATGAGGTAAAATAATACAGAATGCAGAGTAAAGTCTCACAGCCAAGAAAGTGCAGTGCAAGTAGACAATAAGGTGCAAGGTCATAACGAGGTAGATTGTGAGGTCAGAGTCCATTTTATCGTACCAGGGAACTGTTCAATAGTCTTATAACAGTGAGACAGAATCTGTCCTTGAGCCTGGCGGTATGTGCTTTCAGGCTTTTGTATCTTCTGCCTGATGGGAGAGGGGAGAAAAGAGAATGTCCGGGGTGGGTTGGGTCTTTGATTATGACGGCTGATTTACCAAGGCAGTGAGAAGTATAGACAGAGTCCATGGAGGGGAGGCTGGATTCCGTGATGTGCTGAGCTGTGTCCACAACTCTCTGCAGTCTCTTGCGGTCTCCAGCAGAGCAGTTGCCATACCAAGCCATGATGCATCCAGATAGGATGCTTGCTCTGGTGCATCGATAAAAGTTGGTGATTGTCAAGGGGGACATGCCAAATTTCTTTAGCATCCTGAGGAAGTAGAGGAACTGGTGAGCTTTCTTGGCAGTGATTTCTACGTTGTTGGACCAGGACAGGCTATTGGCATTGTTCACTCCGAGGAACTTGAAGCTCTCAACCCTCTTGACCTCAGCACCATTGATGTAGACAGGTACACGTGCAACACCCCCCTTCCTGAAGTCAATGACCAGCTCTTGGTTTCCAGTGTGTGGAAATAGTTGTCCTACGCATAACATTGCTGCTGAGATTAGAAGCTAAGTAATGTGAGGCTCAGGATACTAGCACATATCCCAGGTGTTTTTATTAACTTCATCGTGGTTACCTGATGTTGTAATAGGAACACGAAGTTCAAGCCAAGTAAAGACATTCTGTGATAATTTATATTCTTGTTAATGACTGATATATCTCTGCAGTATTTATCCCTGTGACAAACTTGTTATTCTATTCTATTAATGACATTATTGGATGTCATTGCAACCATGAAAATACAGAGTTATTCTTTGGTTCTCCCTTTGCTGTGCATTTAAGGCAAAACCACAAGCTCATCATATAATTGTACAATGCATGCATAAATTGCAGGTTAATAGTTGACTCCATTATTTTAAATTGCTTGATTAATCATTTAATACAAATGGCCACATTCAGTGTTACATTGCCAAAACCAAGCTCAGTGGCTTTCAACAATTCATAAGGCATGTCAAGGGATGGAATTAGATAGGTACAATTAAACACAAATCACAAACACCAAGGCCCAGAATGTATTATTGTATTGATGGTGATACTGACAGCACCTATTTGTATTGGCATACACGGTTAAACACTGAAACTCAGACGTTGCTGTTAGTGACACCATGCTCTTCCACTGGATGTGCTTTTGCAGTCTTTACCAACGTAATCACAGAATCACTGATTTGATGTGAACTTCAACAACTTTTTATGCAATATTCTTGCTGTAAAAACAATAGAAAATTATATGTCTTGTTGAATGAAATGTAACTAAATTCTTAATGGCAAATTAAGCTATAATTCTGAAGAATCTTTCCAACCCTGAAAATATAAGCCCTTCAAAAATAATTATTTAAAGTTTTGCAGCCCCTTGGAACTCTGCATTCGAGTTGGCTGTTCAGCCAACCTGGTGACACCACTAGCACTGGATATCACAGATCCTTTTTGGTTTTCAAAATCTTGGTATCATCTGAAGAGATCGATCAGACATTGGCTTGTAGATGGTGGGTGATGGCTATTCAACCATGTGAGGTTGAGAGAGAATGCAGCTAGGGAGCTGAACTCCAAAATAGCAGCACTGGTGTTAAATCAGTACTGTCTGGTGAATGGCATCAGGGTGAGCCTGTTCTGCATACTTCTCGTGTCTTCATTGTGTATGTTATTGCTCCCACTAATATGGGATCCATACAGCAAGCCCAAATAATGAACATGTAGGGATAGCAGGCCCTATGTTTTGCCACCCAAAAAACACAATGGCATTGAGCACAGTATACAACACAGTATACAACAATGATCCACACTTCACTCACCATATCGATAACTTGCTAGCTAGTAAAAATTACACCACACTCGATGAATGTCCTCTTTCTCCCCCAACAATCCTTCTTTCTTAAGCAAGAATGGAAGAGTATAAGGCTAACAGGAAGGAGCTTAAGAAGGAGATTAGGAGAGCCAGAAGGGGGCATGAGAAGGCCTTGGCGGGCAGGATTAAGGAAAACCCCAAGGCATTCTACAAGTGTGTGAAGAGCAAGAGGATAAGATGCAAAAGAATAGGGCCTATCCAGTGCAGCAGTGGGAAAGTGTGTATGGATCTGGAAGAAATAGCTGAGGTACTTAATGAATACTTTACGTCAGTATTCACTACGGAAAAAGATCTGGGTGGTTGTAGTGGAGACTTGCAGAGGGCTGAAAAGCTTGAGCACGTAGATATTAGTAAAGAGGAGGTGCTGAAACTTTTGGAAAGCGTCAAGTTGGATAAGTCGCCGGGACTGGATGAGATATACCCTGGGCTGCTGTGGGAGGCGAGAGAGGTTCCGGAAGATTGTAGGGTTGCGGATGTTGTTCTCTTATTCAAGAAAGGGAGCAGGGATAGCCCAGGGAATTATAGACCTGTGAGTCTTACCTCAGTGGTTGGTAAGCTAATGGAGAAGATCCTGAGAGGCAGGATTTATGAACATTTGGAGAGGTATAATATGATTAGGAATAGTCAGCATGGCTTTGTCAAGGGCAGGTCCTGCCTTACGAGACTGATTGAATTTTTTGAGGATGTGACTAAACACATCGATGAAGGGAGAGCAGTAGATGTAGTGTATATGGATTTCAGCAAGGTGTTTGATAAGGTACCCCATGCAAGGCTTATTGAGAAAGTAAGGAGGCATGGGATCCAAGGGGACATTGCAGTGTGGATCCAGAACTGGCTGGCCCACAGAAGGCAAAGAGTGGTTGTTGAAGGGTTGTATTCTGAGTGGAGGTCGGTGACCAGTGGTGTACCTCAGGGGTCTGTACTGGAACCCTTACTCTTTGTGATCTTTATAAATGACCTGGATGAGGAAGTGGAGGGGTGGGTTAGTAAGTTTGCGGATGACACGAAGGTTGGGGGTGTTGTGGATAGTTTGGAGGGCTGTCAGAGGTTACAGAGGGACATAGATAGGATGCAAAGTTGGGCTAAGAAGTGGCAAATGCAGTTCAACCCAGATAAATGTGAAGTGGTTCAATTTGGTAGGTCAAATATGATGGCAGAATATAGTATTAATGGTAGGACTCTTGGCAGTGTGGAGGATCAGAGGGATCTTAGGGTCCTAGTCCATAGGACACTCAAAGAGGCTGCACAGGTTCACTCTGTATTAAGAAGGCATATGGTGTATTGTCCTTCATCAATCGGGGAATTGAATTTAGGAGCTGAGAGGTATTCCTCCAGCTATATAGGTCCCTGGTCAGAGCCCACTTGGAGTACTGTGCTCAGTTCTGGTCGCCTCACTACAAGAAGGATGTGGAAGCCATAGAATAGGTGCAGAGGAGATTTACAAGGATGCTGCCTGGAATGTGGAGCATGCCTTATGAAAGTAGGTTGAGGGAACTCGGCCTTTTCTCCTTGGAGCGACGTAGGATGAGGGGGGACCTGATAGAGGTATGTAAGATGATGAGAGGTATTGATCAGGTAAATAGTCAGAGACTTTTCCCCAGGGCTGAAATGGTGGCCACAAGAGGACAGAGGTTTAAGGTGCTGGGGAGTAGGTATAGGGGAGATGTCAGGGGTAAGTTTTTTACTCAGAGAGTGGTGAGTGCGTGGAATGGGCTGCCGGCAATGGTGGTGGAGGTGGATACAATAGGATCTTTTAAGGGACTGTTGGATAGGTACATGGAGCTGAGAAAAATAGAGGGCTATGGGTAAGCCTAGTAATTTCTAGGGTAGGGACATGTTCGGCTTTGTGGGCTGAAGGGCCTGAATTGTGCTGTAGTTTTTCTATGTTTCTAAGAATTGTTCAATCTGTTATAAAAAGAATTTTAAAATATTTTTGAGAATAGTTAATTATTTTTGCATGATGCTGTACGCACAACGGTCTGGCCTAGAAGATGGCATTGTCCTTTTCTCCCAAGTGTATAAGCGATCCCCGTTCAGGTGGAGCTGAGGGTCGAGACGAAGCTTGGTGTGAGCTGAGGTCTGAATCACTTTGCCTTTTGCTGATTGCTTTCCTGGATGAAAGAGTGAGCCCATCAGAAAATCTAACATGGCAGTCAATGGAGAAAATCAAGCAGGATTAAAAGAAGAGAGAGGCCCACCCACCATGTTTGATGTAAATAAGAATTTTCTCAACAATGATGGACTTGATTGGATATTTACTGCCACACATTTATATTATCCCATTGTATTTTTTAATGATATGGATCCACCAATTTGCTTGAATTTGGCAAAAATTGCTTGATCTGAGGTCTATAAGTACAACTGTTTTATTTATTTATAATGATCAGAAGCGACCAATTGAGAAATCTAATCTCAGATAGATTAAGCATTGATAATTCGGGTATTGATAACATTTTTCGGGGTTCCATCAGCAACATCATACTGTGCATTTCTATCCCATACAAGAAGAGAGTAGGAGGCAGTATTGGAAAAGCAAGTCTAAGAACTGGGAAATGGAAGGGGCTGGCCCCTCTTTGTGCACTACATCATTCACTTTCAATGCAATATAAACATAATGGAAACCCACAGACTTGCTGCAAGTTCGGCACTCACCTCAATGTTCTGGAGTGTTTAATGCAGTGAGTTGACCAGATATTTGCATGCAAAGCACACATGGACACCATTCTGGAGAATTTTTTTTCCACGCATGCCTGGCCCACAAGTTGTGTGAAAGTGGGCTATCCCAATGTTTGAGAGCCCTGCTTCAGCTCTCCTTAAAGGGTACCTCCTTGAACACACTCCAACTTGTGTAGTGCTAAAAATCCACCTGGGGCTGCCACTACCTCACCCACTCTAACAGTCTCCCCTTGCAGCAACCTTCCGTCCAACACAGCGGCAGGTGCAACCCTCACCCCACAATTCCATCCACCTTCACCTCCACCAAGCTGCTGGCCCAACTCCATATAACTATTAACTCCCCAGTAGTCAGATTAATTCCCAACATCACTCCCAGCACTTCTTCTATCCTCCCAGCCCAACCCCTTTGCATGTCTTGGTAGTATCCTCCCCACCTCCAACCACTTTACTGATCTTACCCTGACCCTTTTAACCCTAAATTCCTGACACTACTCCCACTCTAGAGTATCTCATGCTGGAGATCCATACCCATTCCCAGTAGTAGGCCCTCAGACAACTATTTATTGGTCCCCCATGAACCAGCTGTTAAATGCACCTGGACAAGTCCTTTTCAATTACGAGACTATACTGGCTTTGATATAGTGCCAAACTGACCTGGAATGTACATTCAAGAAGATTCATGGTATAAAATGGTTGCAATTTGCACAGAATTGAAAGCTTTGTCTTTTTTGCATTTGTATTGAGTAAATACACAATCCATTGGAACTAGAAATCAACTGGAAATTAAAATTCAATATTAATAGCCAATTCTGAGGTGAAGTAATGTAGAATACCTCTTTCCAATGGAAAGGCGAAAGTGATGCTCCTGTGGTAATCATTATTTCTCTTGCTCATTCACATATGGAGATATAGATAGACAGGCAGATGTAACAAGGCACCACCAACCAGGTGCTCTATAAGCTGAGATAACATCTTCTGAATATTAACTGTCCTCCCATGTAGGCATATTCAGGGCCTTCTGTCTATTGGATCTGATCTCAGGGGCTGGGAGCATGAGGAACTTGCAGCTGTGTTTAAGCATTTCCTGCTGCCTTTGCCAGTGTCAGATTCTGCCAGAGAATATTCCTGTGCTGGGGGTGTCCTGAGGTCACATGAATGGGTAGGAAAATGCTCTGTCCCTCCGAAACATGGACAGGGGCAGCACATATCTGGTGCTGGGGTTGAGGGGTTGAGCGATGAATGCAGAAACTCTACCCTTTTCCCTCTTGCCCTTTGTGTGTGCTTGTGCAATCAGGTTTTGAAATCCAGGGAGATGATTGTAAATTTTGGTAATGGTATAAGATGTTCATCTTTGGACAGCAGGAAAACCAGAAGAGCTTTATACTAGGTTGTTGGTCCATCGTTTGCCATTTTATACTATTACTAAAAGCTAATGAGCTTCCCGTTTTTCCTCATATTTCAAACATAAAAAATAACATTTACAGAACTGCAAATTTGAACCAATTGTGCAAGTATTTAGAGATATTTAGATTTGATTGTCCATTGTTAATGGGAGCTAGCTGAGCCAAAAGCCTTTATTCCCAATGAGCCTATTACAACCTCACATTTGCAGTATTTGTCTTTGTTGATGTTACATCTCTCCAGTCATGTTTTGTACAATTTTCATATCTTTATTTATATTTTTGCACTACATATTCTTCAGCAAAACTGCTGGACGTCTGACATTCTTTGTTCTCAAGGTTACTTTTCATGAAGAGCAAATGGATAAAAGTTGGTACTTAAATTTGAAACTTGTATTAAAGCAGTTTTTGTTTTCATTGGTCACATGCCACTGATGTTCCAGCAAAGTTTATACTGGAGTAGAAGAACTCAAGCAGATGATAGCATTCAGATGTATCTCACATGTTAATCAGCATTCTGTCCCTTACCCCAGCCAAAAACATATTGAAATGTTTATGATAACCACACATTAATATTCATTAAAAATCACTCAATTTTGCCTTTTTATTTTGCCCAGTTATCCAACACAATAAGTCGCACATATTCTTATAATGCTGAGGCTTTCCTAAAAGTAAAACTGTTGTCTCTTAAGTCTCTCTACAAAAATTAATTCTTCTGCAATCCAAATAATAGTTTCTGGATAACATATATCCTAGGGATTTGGGGGTAAGGGAGGTATCCAATTCATCTTTTACTTGGCAAAGAGAGTTTGTTGAGGAGGAGACGTGCAGGAACTCTTTCCCGCTTTGTTCCAGCGAGTCGGCTAACAGGCATTTTTGGCAGCTTCTCCCATGACTTGGATTTCGAGAGGGAAGGAGGAGGCTACAGGAGAGATTTTGCTGTTCAGTAACACTGTATGGTATTGTAGGTCTGAGCACAGAGTTTTCACAACAGGGTCTGGTTTAAGACAGAAAGTGCTCAAGTTGGCAAAATCCAACATGGCAACAGATAAAGAGATGGTAACAAAATAACAAAGGTTCATGTGCTGTGCACATGTACTGTTAGTGATCATTGACATACAAATGAGAAGAGTTTTCATGTATTTTTAAATGGCCTCATTAAGACTGTTTTGGTGAGTGAACCACATTAACAGCTTATGCAATTGTGCTTAATTTTCTTGTAAAAATGGCTGCATGGGTTAATTTTGGGCTGGAAATTAACCCCATTTATCCTAATTAGCCTCAAGAAAATATATCTATTAATGTGTAGTTTGATAAAAGAAGATTATGAGTAAGCCACATCAAAAATAATTAAGTGGATGTAAGGGTGGAAACTTCATCTTGGGCGGCATCACATTATGGCTGTATCGCATCTGTTGCCCATTATATGTCCTGTTCAATAGTCTTTTCCATTGAAATCAATATTGGTCTGGGTATTACTGGTCCCAGATGTGATACTGCACATTTTGTGTGCTGGTCCAAGGAAACAGTCAACATTTATTCCCATTCTTTTGTTTTCCTCCAAAATGGGTAACCAGATAGTTAAGTTGCAGCATGGAATTCTGACCAGTATTAAATCCTTACATGGGCTTCTATCGACCTGAGAGGAAGTGATTTGCTGGCATCAATGCCAAGTCAAGGGGAAACTGTAAGGGAGAGAGAGAAAAATCTGAGTTTTCTCTATATGCCCAAGGAAACCTCCTAGCCACTGAATCGAACACTGACATTGATCATGTCTATGAAAACCAGGACCAAATCTACTCACATTTTTAACAAAAGTGAGTTCTTTTTCTCTTGAAACTGTGTGCTGTTAAAAGAAAAAGAAGAATCTCAGATGTAAATATAATACTTGCATACTCAACTCACCAAATATCAGAAATTAACATCATAATTTTAGTTCCTGTAAAGTCAACAGCTGAGATTCATTTTTGGAAGGGGCAGCCGGTGTTGTACAACTCTCAAATTAAAGGAATCCAAAGAGAAACATGTCGAACACCCTTAAACAGTGTGTCCCCAAGTTACAGCCACTGTGAATGTCTCTTTCTCTCTCTCTCTCACTCTCTCTCTCGGAGTCAGATGCCACAATGTCAGGCTGAAAGCCATTTGTCATCCATGAATTTCATTATCTCCCCCTTCCCTTTCCTTCAGCCTCACTTTACTAGGACATTTGTTCACCGTTGACCCCCTTGACAAATAATACACCTTAATTATGTCTGCAAGGGGGGATGTGTCATTCGCAGGCTCCTGTAATTGTCTGTGCAGGCAGGCTGCACTGTGCCAAATGCATCTTCTGCCGCCATTTTAATCAGCCCCGAAACTTCTCTTCAGCTCCTTGTCTTACGGCAGACAGTGCCTAGATGGGGCATAAGTACCAGGGGAGGTATGGGCCGAGGTGACTAACGATCCCTCTATCAGAAGAACAAACTCTATCTGCATCAAACATTGAGACAGATGAGGCCAATTTCACACAGTAAATTTCTTCCCCATGATTGATGTGGCAGCGCTGGTAAATGTGAGCAAGCGCTCTCCGCAACTGTCAGACACCCAGCAGACAGGGATCTATCAAACTGTTATTGATGACTTTACACTGTACTCTGCAAATAAAATCTAATGGGCTAACTGGAACATAGATCTGAGTGATGTTACTTATATATTAAATATGTCACATCTCTAGAACAAATGGTGGTTAGATAAGAGTTATCATCGTAGGGGCTCAATAAATATTTTATCAAGCATAATGGAAATTGTCAAATCAATCTAATTGTGTAATACATTATGAAGACATCAAAATTAAACAAAGCACATATGCTATCATTTCATTTTATTAGTGGTCTGCCAATGTGCCCAGGAGGTTCCACAGAGCTTAGAGACTGGCAGAGTTAATATTATAAATATGTTTCCCTACACTCCCTGTGCTACTTATGGAATCAGCAAGATATTTCATTGAAGTATTAATTTCTCAAATGCAGACAACTTCAAGGCATAATTAGATTAGGGGAAGGAGGTTGAAAGGAAAAAAAAATGGCACAAAGCCACATCTCCACTTTAGCCGTAGTCAAGGCTGAAGCTGTGAATGAGCTTGAATTCTTTAATTCAGCAACCCGTTGGCTGGGCAGAACTCTTGAATTGATTGCAATTTAGAGGCTTGATCAAAATAGTGGGTTATGTATATGTGTGGTGTTGGAACTTGCTCACTGTACTGTGGTTAATTGGGACATCTCTTTTATGGGGGTTGTCCTCCAGGCTCAGACTTCAATTGATTCTCAAAGTATTTACAATGATAGCTTGGGCTAAATTGTGTCAGTCAAATTAATGGAGTGATTTCAACCACATAAGTGTATCCCAATTATTAGCCTTGCACTGTCTCTGTTGGACTTAACTACTTCATGAATACATGCACAGGATCCAACCACTGTTTCCTCTTTGCAAATCATGTTCTATATTCAATTGTGATTACTTCAATCAATTCCACAAAACAGATGAGCAAGCCATTAGTTACTGAGTATTCAAGGAATCTTCCTCTGACATTAGTAATTGTTTCAGTGTTTAACCAACTAATTTTATTTGGAAAACATAAGTAAAATAAATTCAAAGTTAAACACTGAATTGATGAAATGTATTGAGCCATTTTACAATTTATAGTATTGCTCATTTAAACATTTTGATGTGCTCATAGTCAGCTGTAAGCTAACAAATAACATTTTTGGGAATTAGTAATAATGTGCTTTCTGTAGTCAGGCAGGTGAGAGATTAAATGCTGAATTGTTCAAGGTTCCCCTGGTTGTAATGTAGTTTGTAACTTGAAGATACGGACTTGTATCCAAAAACAGATTCGATGCAACAAGTCAAAATTAAATCCTGCCTTGTTTTTACCACATCATTAATATTTAGTATTTAATATAGAGGTCAGTTCAGGGATCTGGTGGACTTTTGAAATGCAGATAACCTGTGAAGGTATTATTTATGATGGGGTTCAGCAATAAGGAGTTTCAGTGAGTTAAAAGAGCTGAGGTTGAAAAAAAAACGAAATAACTGTTCGAGCTTTGTGAGAAAAGGCCCCACGAAAGCAAACAAATAAACTGCAAACATAGACTGACAAGCAAACTCCTGGTTGTGATTGGTTATGGATGGGACAACGAGTATATGATGAAATTAATGACCCACTGTCAACTTTTTAGATCTCAGTTTTAAACAGAAAGGACCAAAAATCAATAGCCCCCAAAACAGCAGCGCTCAAATAAAGCAGTGTTTCATTTATCTTGCTGTTGGCACTAAGATAGAAAAAGCAGTCAAGCAAGGCCATACAAGTTTCATTGGAGGGTCAATGGCACCTGTGATGTTTAAACACGGGGAGAAAGATCAAAGGTTTTTAGGCAGGGTTTAAGGGAAGAAACTTAAGACCAAGAATGTGTAATATTATTCATAGTGTTTGCATATACACGTGCATGAAAGTGCATGTGCATGTGTGTGGGTGTGAGGGAGAGACGGACAGAAAATGTTTTATTTTAAATTTCATTGATAAATTGTGACCAAACTAGTTCATTTTCTTTTTATTATATCTTTTGTTTGAAGTCTTTAGATTAGAAATAATCAGAGTATGAGGTTAAAAAATGGAAATTTGCCTCAGTGCTATAAATACTTAGGCATAGTTCATCATTGTAGCCACAGTAATTTCTACCAATATAGATCATTAAAATCTATATATAATAATGCTGTAATAATAATAGGAACAGTGATAACAACCAATCACGTTAGTGTGTGCAGTGATGAGTAGACCAAAACCTCAAAAGTACTTGAAACCTCACTAGCTAGAAACTAGACACAAAATCTACATTGTACAACCTTCCTCTCCTTTCATTTCTGTCATCAAACTTGCCTCAAAAGATTTGGATAATTGATTGGAAACCTCTTAGTTTAACTATTCCAGCACATTACTAATTGACCTCCTTTGTTCTATCAATTATGAACTCTGCTGTCCTGTGTACCATTCACACATCTTCCCTACCAAAGCTGAACTACATTGAATTCCAGTTAAAGCAATGCCTTGACTTTCAAATTCTAGTAAGTTTTCAAAACCATTATGTCACATTTTTCCCTATCTCCATAATTTTTGCCTGAATTTAAACAATCTGAAATGTCTACTTCTGGCATTTTGACCATCTTAAAAATATTAATCTCTCCACTACTGGTGGGTCAGGCCCTAAGCTCTGGATTTCTCCGCATGAACCTTTCCTCCACATCACCTCTCTTTTAAAACCTCCTTTAACACCAGTCTCTTCGACCAGATTTTTCATTCCGACGGATAAATTCTTGATGTTAACATTGTGTGAAGAAAGGAAGCAAAATACCTTATTGCTATCTTTAAAACTGCATGGTGCACACAGATAAAATGCTTGGAAGAATATACCATACAGATTGCAACCTCACCACAATTCCCCTCTCATATGGTTGCGGAGTTGAAGGACCTAGTTACATGGTGTGCATAATGATAAGTCTGAAGAATAAAGCATTTACAGCTGTGTAGCACGAGGCTGTGCATTTTTATTATCTTGGCTGTTACTGGGTAGTGCCTTGAGTTTATTCTATACATGGTCTTTGCATATTTATTAGGTACCTTACAAGTTAATGTTTATACTACTGGGTCATCCTGTGCATGTACTGTCATAATAAATAAGCAAGCCTTTTAAAGAGAAAATACTTTGTTGGCATTGATGTTGTATTGTGTGCAAAGATACAAAGTCTTGGTAATAACCTTCATGAGGCTCATGCCACTCCTGTGAAAGAACTGAATTAAGTTTACTTCTTATAATGTCCATTAGTGAGGGTGTCATTTGGATTATGGTTATACTGCACTACTTGCCCAGGACCTACAGTTGTTGGATGTGAAGTGCAGCTGAAAAGACCAGAGTTACACTGAAAACTATGACAAAAGCTCTGGTAGAAATTTGTTCTTGGTCACTTGTGTCAAATGCAGAATATAATAATCGTTAACTTCAATGGAAATGAATAGTCAGAGCAGACTACAAAGTGCGACCAATATTAACTAATAATGTAGTACATGTGACCATGGGTGAGTGCCATCCATTCTCCATAAATGTATAAGTCCATTTAGTCATAGAATCTGTGTATTCTATGTGGTTTTGTGGTAGTAGCCTTGTCTCCCTTCAGGGTTCAAGCCCCATTCCAGATCCTTGTATACAAAATTGAGGCCAACACGACAGCACAGTTTACACAGTGTTACACTGTTGAAGGTGCCATCCTGCACTAAAGATGCTAAAGATCTCCCATGTGAGTGTTAATCAACTCAAGCCCTACTTAAAGATGAGGTCAGATCTCACCTTTTTGTCATTGCCAATACCCCACAGGACCACACAAACATATTAGTGCAGGAACAGGAGTAAGCTGTTTAGGCACTTGAGCCAGTTCAACCATTCAAAATGATCATGCCTAATCTCTAATCTAGCCATATTTTGCCTTTTCCACAGTTAACTTTAACTTTGATTCACAAAAATCTGGCTGTCTCAGATCTATCAATTATCAATTATCACTTAGTGGATGAGAGTTGTAGATATCTTTTGCCCTCTGTAAGAACATTTGTTTCCTAACTTCAATCCTGAGAGGCCCAGCTGTAATTTTTAATCAATATATTCAATCACAACCACACCAGCCCCACTATCATCTCCATCTCTCCCTGCTCCAATCAGCAAAAATAATCTCTTACCATCCCATCAATTATATCGATTAATATCTTGAAAACTCCAAACAAATGCAAGCTTTTTTGTAGTCTAACCTTGTAATTTAACTCTTTGAGTTCAGCTACCATTCTCTCAACCAACAAACACTTAAAACATCATCAAATTATTAACATTTGTCATTTGTAGCAGCTTGCTCTGTGCAAATTGGTTGCTGTGTTTCTTACATTTCAACACTGACTACGTTCAAGAATTACTTAATTGCTTGTGAAAGACTGTAGAACATCCTGAGGCCATAAGAGGTGTAATACAAGGTCTCTCTTTCTTTGAAACCAACTAGGTAAAAATGAACATATTTTAAAGCTATCTTAGCACTAGACTGGCAGTTATGCTGTTAACTGGAGGGACAATCATAGATTTTCATGATTTGAGAATTTGATAAGTGATGTTACAACTTTAACACCCAGTGGTTCCTGAAAGCACAGTAAGTTGCAATTTGCTGGTCATGTGTTATATATATCAGGACCTCAGGCACTGCATTCCATAGCATTGGGAATGATAATTTCCAGGTGAGGCTGGAGAATAAAGCAGGTCACTAGCTTGCAATTACTTATATCTTTCATTGTTTCTTTATATTCCCTGTTGCAGCTAATCCTTTGTATCTTGCTGAAGCTTCAGGTTATTACAGTGATAAGCTCCTTCACTATAATAGTGGTGCACTTTATATTCCTCTTAACAATTGATTTCTTTTGGTTAAAGTTCAAGTGGCTGTTTTTGACCAGTGAAAAGTTAATTTAGGTGAGTTTGAAAAATGTCCCACTTAGCAAGTATTGAGTAACTTCGGAAACATTCTTCTAATACTGAGTGTAATGACATGTGCAGATTTTCCTAATGTGGGAGTGTTTTTTTAAAGGAAGGAACTCAGAAAATACTCACATTAACTATTAGAATATAATGCAGGTATGAACAAAATGAAGATATATTTAAATGGTATTGATATTATAAATCTTCATTTTCACCAGCACTGCATTCAGGAAACAAAAACCCTTAGACCTAGCTAGTAACCCCACTGTTAAAACTGATGTCCTCCCCATTAGGCCCTGTAAACTCATTAGCAGCCTGCAATTTATCCTCTTTTATTTCTTCTCAATTACCCTATCATCCATTGTCTGGATTTGATTACCCTGTGCAAGAGTCAAACATTATCTTGTAAATCATTTGCTTTAAGTCTAAGTCTGCCATTGCTATTCCTCGGACTTGCTTAAGCAGCTAATAAATCAATTAGAATTAAACACATAGCTCTATCAATATTATTGCTGGGAAGAAAATGCCTTAAAGCTTTCCTCGGGTAGTTCCGATTATCCTATTGTCTTTATGGGCAGTGTCACAGATGGTTTGATGAGATGCTAGAATCTGGGAAGGCGAGATTATTTGGCTGTGAAAGTCCTTATTCACACCACTATAACTTGATTTATGTTGTCAATATGGTTGTTTAATACCATGACAATCCAAGTGAGGGGTAGAGTTTGCAAAATTGATTTCAGCAGGTTATTAGAGTAGATGATTAGATATGGTTCAGTGTGGAATGGGCTGGTCTCTAGAAGGCAGTGGCACAAATCTCACACTGGAATCGAAACAAATATGGCCAGCTGCAATTAGTAGTTCACCTTAGATGTCCGTCTTGGGATCCACTTCTATACATGAAACACAGAACAGTAATAATTGTTTCTGAAAAAATCTCAAGTATAACATCCTGAATTTTCACCAAGAATGCCAATCCCTTCATAAAATGGCATTCTGGTAACCTGCATCTATGCAGGATACAGGCAATCCATTTATTCACAGGGGTTTTATAGTATTTTGCACAGCTCACCTTGTAAACTGACTGAGGAACATAATTTTGTTCCTAAATTCACATCAAGCACTTAAGCTACATCCAGTCTTTGTAAGGAACTATTTGCATGGTCAGGACAAGAATAACAACTTGCCTTTGTACAGTCTGACAGAGTAAAGTGTCCCATGGAACTTTAGAGAATAAGCAAACAAAATAGGCAATAGGTACCAAAACAGGTCAGTCTAGAAGTGCAATCTCATAACATTACTTTTCCAGTGTTATGTGATTCAGAAATGAGTGAAATGCTGTAGCAATGATTTCTGAGTTGTTTTGCACCACTCCAGAAATTTGACTGACCTCTCCCTAAAATGCTTCACCCTTGTTCACCTGGCACAGTTTCCACATCAGTTGTATGTAGCATGACATCATTCCCCTTCAGTGCATGTAAATTTGACCAAGTTTTCCTGGGATCATCTGCCATTAGCGCTCATGAGACAATTAGAATTTACTGATGCAGCACTGGATTGGGACTCCTGAAAGTTAAGTTCTTTGTTCACATTTGGTCACTCAGGATCTGCCGCCCCAACCACATGAGACCAACCTCTAATCTCAGTCCTAATTCCTCCAGCCTCTGACCTCTCCTTATGCCCTCCACCAATAGACCTGAGGCCTAAGTCCTCAGGGTCCAATTCTTGTGTCAGACACATCCTACCCAACTGACTTCTTTCTGAGAAGTCTACACTGCTGGCCCCCTCTTCCCCACACCCCATCTCCCTGCTCACCGTAACCTTGGACCCAGAGTGCACAGTCACTGCTTCAGAGAAGTTTAACCCACTTGGTCTTGGGTCATCTTGAAATTTGCATCAGCAATCTCATAACCTAAATGGATGTTCTTGTTATTCAAACAGTGATCAAAATCTTAGCAAAGTGATTTTAACGACCATGCAAAAGGAGGAAAAAGATATAGCGAGATGGCAGGGTGTAGGAAGGGAGTTCCAGATCTTAGAGCTTAGACAAATAAAGAGATGCTCATCAAATCACTAATCAAAAGACTGAACTGGTAAAGATTATAACTAACAAGTTATATGCCTTATTTTTTGCTGTTTTATGGCAGGTGGCTTGAATTGGCACCAGTTGAGTTTCTTTATAAGTAGGGAATTCCTTTTTATCAAATGAGTGATTTTATATAAACACACTGATTTTTATACCACAGGTGGCCTGGCATCTGTTGAAGACACTTGGCATTTGTTTCAGAATTTGGCAAAATTGCATCTATTTTATAAAATAATATTTTAAATGTGTGGTAAAAATAGAAAATGTCATGGCTTTTGTTGAGATATGATAAATACCTCCAGTCATTAGACCTGACTATAACTTATTGGTTGATGTACTTATCAGATCTTGCTACTGAATGCGACACATATAGTTATTAATAGTATTTCAAATATTGAAAGAAAGATCTTTTTTAGCTTGGATTGATGCCATGATGGTACTGGGAACATTAATCCTCCTTATTTTTCCAGCTTGAGTAGTTTTCAGCTAAACAAACAGACAATTCACTCCCCCAATAGCACACTACATTTTTACAGTGAGTTGATGAGCTATGTGTGTAATCTGATCTAGGCTCCTTGGCAGTAAAGTAGACTTCATTTTCAAACTATCACTCCTGCCTTTTTTCTTTAAACCTATTCCAAGCCTACAGCTCTGTTGTTACTCTGTCTTCTGAAACAGTTGAATTTCTATTACCCCACCAGTGGCAGCTATGAACTGGATTCCTGCTGCAAAGAGCTTCAAATGAGAATAGTATGAAGCCTGTCTGCAGTGCATCCCCCCCCCCCCCCACTCCCACCAACTCCTCTGCACTTGCTCTGCCCCTTTCTTGAGGATACTTACTTTCAAGCATGAATCATGCCTGTTTGGCCATGAGGAGGTTGCCAGCACTCAATGGGAGCATTCCTGTTACCAAATGCTACTCTTGGGACAGAAGGGGATCCAAGAAAGTTGGTCACAAAAAATAATAGTTATTTTCTCAGTAATGATTTATCTTTGATACTTCCCAGAATATGTTATGGACACAATTGGCTGAAAGGATTCCTTCTCCTCAGAATTCAGGATTACACATTGACTTCAATTGAGTCAGATAAAACAGTGAAGTTAAAATAAAAGCAGAAGATGTACAACATGAGATAGATGATCCTATATGACTCTATGCACTGATCCATTGAAGGAATTTGAGATCACGAACAGGTCCTCCTCAAGTAATGAACGCCCGGCTTATATACAGCCCATACACTCGAAAGAGCGTTTGAGAGACTGGTGGGATGGATTTGCCGGCTACTGTGGGGCTGCAGGCATCGTCTGTCATATGGGAACTCAATTCGTGGCGGTATCTGAATGGTTGAGTTAAACACCTTGGTTTAACTACATGTCGCCCTAGGTTGGCCTATGTTTTATATAAATATATTGCCGGGCAGCAGCATATCTGTCTTGCAAACTGTTCAGATTATAAACAGTTCTCAGGAATGGAACCCTGTGGTAACCTGGGGAGGACTTATAGTTAGGAACAACAGTTAGCAACAAATTGTTCAAAGCAAGGAACTGGAGAATACAGCTTGTCTGAAAATTTAAGATGTGTCCTTGGATCAGATGGAGCTGGGTCCAACATTGCAATTTCTATGTCTGTTTGGATTAGTTAGAAGTGTGTGTGTGTGTGCGTGCATGTCTGCTGTGCCTTTAGAAGAATGACAGAATGCAGCCAAACACATCTGTAACAAAGACTGTCTCTGAAGGCTATGACTGTTAGGTTATGCATGCACAGAGATACTTGAAAGGATTATATAAAGGTACCAATGTGGAAGTCTGATTATCAAGACAAGAGCCTAGTGGCAGCTCCCAACACCTGTTTGCTATCCCTAAAATTTTGCTAAATGGCTAAAAATTCACTTCTTTAAAAAAAGAGTTTGGGAAACTTTCATGAACAGGAGGGATGGTTTGTCTGGAATCAACTATCCAATCCAATAGTGGCTTGAAGGGTTCAAGTGACCCTTTGCTTATCAAATGATCTGCACAATACAGAGCACACTGTGAGCCACAATTACTGTGCCATGTGGCAAAGTATATTGGAGGAAAGTAGCTATTAAAGCAGAAATTAAGTGAATGAGCATGAATGAAAACAAGCCACTGGGCAGGTTTGCAATAAAAGATGGGATGGCAATAATTTACAAGATTATCTAGACAGAAGTTTGAAGCCACATTAATATTTTTGTTTTGATTTGTATGTATTTTGTTTACTTAAAGATTCAAAATAGTTGCATGAAAACATTATTTCCTGAGGTCACCACATGTGTGGTTACATAGTACTTATATTTTATTGGTCATACAATGAAATATATCGTGTCTACTGGAACAAACATTTGGGACACTGGAGGAGTTGTAGAAAAGTAAAAGTTTCTGACTCTTTCCCTTCTTGATCAATTTGCTACCCTACTAAGAGACCTGGTAAGCAATCAGCACCAAAGTCTTTACCAATGAAAAGCTCATCCTGCCATTAGAAGGATCTAATCAGATTGCAGTTGACTTAATCCCTAAGTGTAAACATCCTCTTTACATGTCACCTTAAAGAATACTTTCCTTTGGCCGTGTGTCTGGTGCTCTAATACTTAGTGGTATAGCACAATGGTGCTCCACAACCCTAAGAGCACCAGACAAACTTAGGAAGAGGGAACAGGAATGTATCAATAAAACCATGAAAATATAGATTAATATCAATTCTTTAAGCCATTGATCATCTTGCTTACATATTGAAATAAATCATTCTAGAAATTTAAAACAATCACAATAAGTAAAGATTTGGACATTTTACTTAGAATTAAATGAAAGGTAACTATATTTGCAAATGACTGTTGAATTTGTTTGCTGTACAATTAGTACTAATGTAAAGTTAGCTTGAATTGTTAGGATGCAACACAGGATACTTTCAGAAACAAGAAGTTAGATTGGCGGCTCTATCCTGTAGCTGCAAGGTAAACTCTCAAATAAAGAGATGGGGAAGTGAAAATGTCTTGGCATTTGCTTCCCCTGCTTAGAGAATCATTAATGATAATGAACTGCCATTTTCACCCACAGCTATGCAAAGTAGGCCAGATGCTCCATGCATGTTATTGATTATGGCTTAACCCCAATTTAGTGAAGGCCTACTTTACTTTTTGCTAATCAGAATTTACAGAACAAATTTTCAAAATATGTCCTCAATGTCACACCATATTTCATTACTAGAACCAGTGACACAAGCCAAAACAGACTGGTTGCTGATGTCTTTGTGGCCAGCATCCCAGACTTGGATAGATCTTTCCCTGTGGGGTTCCTCTCCTACAGTTTTCATCCTCTGATTCAACAACATACATCTTTATCAACTGCCTCTTGTCAGACAGCATTAGATAATTAATAGCCCATTTGTCAGACCCGCACAAAACATGTTAAAATTCCCAAAACACAATCAGGATAAATATAGCTGCCTTCTCTCTGAAGGCTTTTGTTCTGTCACGCAGCCATCGCAGGCAGAAATTTACTAATAAACGAGACTGATTATTAATCACAACTACTGTTAATTAACTTACTGCAAGGATCCAGAGCTGTGTGTTTCTTTGCATTTTAACCAACTGCTAGGGAGAGTCCCTAGCAGTTGCTCAGGATTGACCCTTTCTTGACGGAAAGAGATTGGAATAGCAGTCAGATATGATAGACGAATGAAGCTGAGAGGTAGTGATGGAACGGGAAAGACAATAATTTATTCTGAGGAAAAAGAAGGTTTTTCTTGTACTTGTGACCTCTCATCTCTTCTTTTTGAAATGTCTATATCTGAAACAATGTAAATGCAATAAATTTAAAATACAGGTGAGCCCCAGTGTTCCTGCTGTTCAGGCTACAGAAATCCACCCTTACAGAATTCACAAATCACTACCCAAAAATTTGAGCTATGGAATAAAATTCTCTCTCACTTAACTTATGTGAAAAGAAGTAAATAAATCAACACAAATGATTTTCTTTGACTCGTGTTTCTTGACGCTTGTGCAGATAATGTGACGTCACATTATGGAAAATCTCAATACAGACTGCTTTCTAGTAATGCAACTTCCCTCCCTTCTTCTGTAATTGGGGAAGGGGGGGGTGGGTCACCTTTAGTATTGAAACCGCAATCTGGTAAATCTCCTCACCTCTACCTTAGTTTCATAAACCTCCTTGATTCTGAAGTTTTCTGCATCTACTTAACTCACAGGCAACTTTGACTATAGTTTGCACGTCATTAATAGCTTCTACCAATGATTGGCATGTTGGGCTCAAACTGAGTAAAACTAGACATTGTTAGGCACCCAAGATAAGCAGATTTGTTTATTTTTCATGAGTGAGAGCCAGATTGATAATGGGAAGTTCAGAGGGAAAATAAAGAAGGAAGTAAGAGCAACAGAGAGGCAGCATGGGAAAAGATCGGCAACAAACATAAAAGGAAACTTAAAGATATTGTATAGACATGTGAACAGGAGAGTCAAAAAGAACGATTACTCCTGGAGGGAAAGGGTAAGGTTTAGGTACTGAATGAATCATTTGTATCAGTCTTCCCTAAGGAAGAAGATCCTGCTGGAGTCTGAGAAAAGGAAGACAAAATTTTGACTCTCAGTGGGCTAATTATTGATTAGGAGGACTAAGGCAAACTGCACTTTTAGATAAATCACCTGGCCCAGATGGGATGCATCTTTGGTTGCTGAGGGAAGTGAAAGAGTAAATTGCAGAGACCCTGGCCTTTATCTTCCAAACAACTATAGGGTAAGTGGGTGCCTGAGGACTGGAATATAGCCAATCTGTTCAATAGAAGATGTAAGAATAAATCCATTAACAACAACAGACCAGTCACTTTAATCTTGGTGGTGGGAAAAGTTCTAGAAACCATGATCAGGAGTGGAATTAAAGGTGATTGATTAAGGAAAGCCTGTATGAATTTTTTCAAAGCAAATCATATCTAACTAGATAGTTTCTTTTTGATGAATTAAAAGAGAAGGTCAGTGAGGGAACGGCAACTGATGTGGCGTATATCGATTTCAAAAAGCATTTTATAAGGCTTGTCATCAAGGTTGGGATGAAAAAGGACTGTTGAAACACAAATAAAAAAAATCCCTTAGTAGCAAGAGATAGAGTGAAGAGAAGTATACAGTGGACTCCCCAGGATTGGTTAATAGGACACTGGCATTCTTATAATTTAAATTTGGATGTATAGGGCATAATTTCCAAACCTGCAGATAATTTTAAACCTAGAGGCATAGTGAATTGTGAGGAAGATGGTAATAGATTTTAAGGAGACATAGATAGGATATGGAATGGGAAGACTGGTGACAGGTGAAAATTAATGTTGGGAAATATGAACTGTTATATTTTGGTAGGAAGAATGAGAAGATGCTATATAACAGAGAGGGTATTCTAAATGGGATACAAGAACAGGAAGATCTGGGGTGTATATGTATATAGTTCATTGAAAGGTTCAGCAGGTTGAGAAAGTGGTTGAAAAGGCATATGAGGTCCCAGGCTTTATAATTAGAGGCATAGAGTACAAGACCAAGGAAGTCATGTACATTAATAAATATTGTTTTAGCCACAACCAGCATATTGTGGATGATTCTGGGAACCAAATTTTAGAAATAATGTGAAAGCTTTGGAGAAGGCGCAAAGGAGATTGCCAAAATGATTCTGGAGTAGGGGACTTCAGTTATGTGGATAGGCTGGAGAAATTGGAGTTATCTTCAATGGAACAGCAGAGTTTAACGGGAAAGTCTGGTAGAGGTATCTGAGATCTGATAGGGGTATCTGAGTGTAGTCTAATAAAGGAGTTCGGAATTGATTTTGTTCATTGGCACATTAAAAAAGATGTAAATGGGACTGACTCTGATGGTGACAAATATGTCACAAATTTGATCCAGGAAATTGCAGGGGTAACAGAATAATTGAGAATTTGTACAGAAAGGCCAATGGCAAGTTGACGCAAAATCTGCAGGTTATCTCCCGTCGTATTAAATTCAGACATCTTTCTTCTAACTACTCCTGTTGACCCTGTTATACAATCTTGATAGTTTATTTAAGAATTCAGGGAAATGTCTAGGCCTTTGAGCATCTTCTATTCACAACAGAGTGCTAACATTCTTTCTGTTTTCCTTAATATATTGGCTGATAAAAATCTATCGATCTCAGATTTCAGTTTATTAGTTGAACTGTCTAGTATCCACTGATTTAATGGCAGAAAGTTCCATGCTTACCATTTTGTGAGGAAGTGTTTCCTAACTCCTGACTAACCCTCTCAATGTCTGGTTCTGACCATGGGTAGTGAATCACCCAATGTCCTGGGTCATCCTACTTTTGTTTTGAAGCAGTCTACTATGAACTCTGCATTTGACCCATTGTGGTAAATCACTGGGACACTGCTGGGTTATGATATAGGTAATGACTCTGGTGCGCAACACACACACACACACACACACACACACACACACACACACACACACACACACACACACACACACACACACACACACACACACACACACACACACACACACACACACACACACACACACACACACGGAGCAGCAGAGGTGTGTACTCTTTCCACCTCACTTCACAGGCACTCTTTTGGTATTTAAGCTGGAGTCTGACAGTGTCCAATCAAGTGATGACTTGTCTACATCTTCACTGTCTACTTTTCTTCTAGCTGTTGTTTTTTTCCACCATCATCTGTTCACATTGCAGTTTCTGGCTTTTGAAAAGTAGAAAGATAGTGTTGTGGTGAATGGTATAGATGATGGCCAGTATGTATGCTTATATCATCTGCATCTGATAAATCAGAAGTTGTTGGTTGCGAAAGATGTGAGATTTTAAAGGAGAATTAAGTATGAGGATACCATTAGTTCAGACACTGACCACAGCCTTGGTAGTGGCTGCCCCAGTGATGTTGAGCATCGTCTCCTCCATGTGTAAGATTATGGAAATTCGTCTGACATTCCGATGACGTTGCTGTCGTCGTTAAATAGCTGGCAGTGTGAGGTAGGTGGGAGATGTGAGTATGAGGCTTGCAGTAGGGTTTAAGTGCCTGAGAGTGGTTGAATCGGGGAATGTCCCAAGATTGATGGCAAGTGAGTGAGATGAATGTGGAGCATTTAGTATTTCCTGTGGATAGCTGAGCAGTTGGTGAGATTTGGTATTGACCACTTGTGTGTTGTCATTGAACTTTTTGGTGCACTACATCCAGATCCTTTGAGCTATCTGAGCCTGCTGTCTTATAAGAACATGGCAGGAGATTTTCCTGTTTATCTGTGGATAAAGTGCTTCCCTCCTCTCTAAATTGTTGACAAAGACCTCCAGTGCAGCTTCAGATACTCTTGGAGTGCACATTCTCCTTTGCTGTGCTATTAAAGTGGCTTCATGTCCCTGGCAGCACCTGATGCAGTCACAACACAGCCCCCTTAAAAGTGACACTAGATAAGTTTAAACAGGGCCGGAGAGTTTTAGCTGGCAATAGTCACTTGTAGCATCAGCCTCACATCGAGGTGTTCAACCATTTGCTAATGCAGGTAGAACTGATTTTCATACACCAGCCATTAGCACACAGCACAAGACTGCTTGTTTCTGAACTATCGGGCTTGGACGAATCATGCTTTGTGATTGCCATGCTTGTTTTCAGGGCCTACCCAACTTGGCTTCTATTGTGTTGCATCGCACGTAACACAAAGGACATCTTTGACCAAATTACAGTGGAGTGAAAGTGAGTGAAGGGATCAGAGAATCAGAGAAGTGTTGATTTTTGAAGAATTTTGAAGGCTGAGGAGATGGAAGTAATAGCATTTGGCAATTTCTGCAGGAGAGGACTAAGATCCTTTACTCTTTCAGTGTAGCAAGGTGAAAGAGCCAGGCCCAAGACTGGCCCCTGTGTCATGAGGTCTATAATTGTTTTATAAATGGATGATGTTTCTGCATTCCACCATCTTTGATTAAAAAGAACACTCACTTCCCTTGTGGCCTGCAAACTCAATGTTGTAAAGTTAAGCTATAAATAGTGTTTGCATTTAATTTATGAAGGAAATTGTCCCACAGATTGCTTTGAGAAGTCATAATCCTTTACAAAAAATTAGTCCTTTAACACAATCAATCTGGTCATAAGATTCATAGGATCTGCTTTTACGTAAATCTTGCCAGAGAATCAGAGGAAATGAAACCTTTATTATTTTTATTTTCTTTTATTGACCTATTCCTTTCTGAATATTTTATTTCACTTATTTATTCATAGGATATTGTATGCAGTCAACTTTTTAAAAATATATTTATAGGAGGAAGAACCCATTATAAACAGCTGTGGTTTCCATCACATTCCTTTGACTAAAGGTTTGCTTCCGATTTGGATCTCATTTAAGTAGGAACTTGAGTACACTGAGTAATTAATTACTTTTCTCTTATGTTTTGGTTTGTTCATTGTGGAGATATTGCTGCTAAGGCCAGCATTTATTGCCATCTTCCTTGAAAATATGACTGTGAATTTCTGTTTCAATATGTTTCTTTTTTTTCTTTTTTTGTCTCTAACTACTGGTTTTAAAATAATTGTAACCTTGACAACTTTGGTGGATGCCCTATCACAGACATTACCTTTATTGTCCCCACACCTCCCACTTTCTGCAACTTAAAACATGCTGAATTAAAACAAAAACATTGCTAGAAACACTCAGCAGGTCAGACAGCACCTGTGGAAAGAGAAACAGAACTAATGTTTCGTTGGAACTTTTGTCAGAAACATGCGAATTTTCTCACTTTTCCAGTTCTGATTTAGTGTTCTTGACCCGAAAGATCAACACTGCTTCTCTCCCCATTGATGCTGCTTGGCCTGCTGAGTGCTTCCCACATTCTCTGTTTTTGTTTTGGATTTCCAGCCTCTTTTGTGCTCCAATCCCTTGAAAGGTGATATTTTCCTGCCTCCTTGAATGATTGTGATCCACCTGAAGTGCCTTCACAATGCTGACCCAATGTCCGTGAAGAAATTGTGGTGAATATCCAAGTCAGGATGTTGTGATTTGGGAGGCTAGTGCTGCACCAGTGTTGCACTTGTCATGTTAGATGTTGATGGTCACAGGTTTGCGACATCCTGCGGAAGAAGCCTGAGTGAGTTGCTGCAGTGCTGTGCGTATTGCACTTGAGTTATGCCAACGGTGATGGGGGTGGGTTTTAAATTTGGAGAAGTTAAGACTCCATAAAGCATATGATAAAGTGCATTATAAAAGGTTATTGTGGAAAAAGGTCATGGTGCAGGAGGTAACAAACTGGCATGTATAGAAGACTGGCTAGCAAAGAAGAAACCAGGTACGGGCATAAATAAGTCTTTCCTGGTCATCAAGCTCAGGGATCAGTGCAGGGACCTCAACTTTTTACAATTTATATAAATATCCTGGATGAAGGCACCAGAGGAATGGTTTCTAAAGTTGCTAATGATACAAAGGGAGAAAGGAAAGCAAGCTGTGAAGAGGACATGGGGAGGTTACAGAAGGATATAGATAGGTTAAGTCAGTGGGCAAAGATCTGACCAATGGAGTACAGGTAGTCCCTGGGTTATGCAAGGGTTCCTTTCCTAAAAACTCTCAGTAAGTCGACTTCTCCATAAGTCAGAAAGTCTGTTTTCCACAGCTACCCTTATCGTATCGCTCTACACACACTTACTATAATTCTTTGATTTCATTGAATATTTACCCTAACACTACCCACAACTAAACTAATGGAATATACACCTTATCCAGTCATTAATGAATGCTAAGAAACATTGAATTATTATTATTGTTGGCTTGAAAAATGCTCTTAAAAATGTATGGCTGAATATGCGTAAAGTTCGATTTCCATTAGTCAGCTCATTCATAACCTGGGCAGCCCCTGTATGATGTGGGAGAATGTGAAATTGTCCATTTTGGCAGGAAAAATGTGAAAAAGAACATGTTAACAAAATTATGTGCGATTGTAGAGCTTTGAGATACAGAGGGATTTGGGTATCTTTGTGTATCATCCGCAAAAGGCTGAAATACAGGTAAAGCAAGTAACTAGGAAAGGTAACAGAATGTTATTGTTTGTTGCTAGGGGAAATAAATGTAAAAGTGTGGAGGTTATGCTTCAGTAAAACAGGGTATTGGAGCGACCACATCTGGAATACTGTGTGTAGTATTGTCTCCTAACTTAAGGTGGTAAACGTGTTGACAGCAGTTTGGAAAGGGTTTACTGGACAATTTCCTGAAATGGGTAGGTTGTCTTATGACGACAGATTAGACAGGCTAGACTCATATTTGATAGAGTTTTGGAAAATGAAAGGAGACTTGATTGAAAAATATAAGATTCCAATGGGGTTTGACAGGGTGGATGTGGTGAGGGTGTTTCCTCCTGTGGAGAATCTATAACTGGGGCCACTGGTTAAAAATAAGGAGATGCCCATTTACGGCAGGGGTGAGATGAATTATTTTCTTTCAGAAAGTCACGAGTCAGTTCTTCAAAGAGTACTGGAAGTAGAAAATGTTTTCAAGACAGAAATAGAAAGATTCTTGAGAAGCAAGGGGATGAAAGGTTACTGCAGGTAGACAGGAATGGGGAGACAAGGTTACAATCAGATTGGCCTTGATCTTACTAAATGATGGAGCAGGCTCAAGAGACTGGGTGGCCCACTCCTGATCCTAATTCATATGTTCATTGCAGCTTTACCCATCCAGCCAGTGTATTACATTATGCTCCTGACTTGTGCTTTGTCAGTGTTTGAGACACTTAGGGGCACCAGGAGACCTGACCAGTGAATAGAAAAGCATACCATGTGGGGTAAAAAAGCTGATCCAGAAGATACATTTGGCCCATGGTGTCAAAAGTTGCATTTCATCTTATTGACTTCTTGTTGAGGTACAAATAACATTTGGTATTATTTGCCCTGTAACAAATATTCCAATGTAAGCCTTAATAATGAACTTTAGTAGACTCTGCAATTATATCAAAGAAAAATTGTGAACCAGCCCTGTTCATTAAAATCTCTGCCTTCACTAGCCAGGGCCTTTCGGGGCCTTTAATTTTTTAACGATTAATTGATCATTTATGTCCATATTTAAGTTTAGAACAACACCCCCTTCCAAATTAGATAAATAGTCACATCGTTTTAATTGAGTTAATTAGTGGGGTATTAACTGCTTTTGATGGTAAAATATGGGGAAAAAAATCTCTTCTAATTTCTAGAGCCACTTGAGACTGGGCAATTTGTACTTGTGCCCTCTCGTTCCGTAATTACAGTTTAAATTAAATGATTTGCTTACATCCTGATTACCCTCTCTATTAGGATTTTACAGATCTCAATGATGTATTTCCTCTCAGTCTTCCAAACAGCATAGCAATCCCTTTTTTGCAAAATGGACATATGCCTCACCAGAAAAAAATACAATTGAATTGCTGTGAGATTTGCATTCACTAATGTCTAAAGGCTGTATTGGATACCTTTGAGGAGTTTAGATGTTTCGGTAAAATTTGTTTGTTATTGATAAGAATCCCTTTGGATCCTACATATTAATGAATACCAAATTCCATAAATTACTTCAGCAAAGGTTGATTTCAGTCTATAAACTTCAGCAGCTGAGCATTTTAGAAGAGCATTAGCATTATGGTCCTCCAGGCTCTAGCCATGGGAGATTTCAACATGTCTATCAACCTAAAATCCATTTCAGTTCATGCATGGGCTCTCCTGACACCGACAACACCATAAACAGTCTTCTTTCCCGGCAATCCTACACTAAACTAATCGCGATGCACAAAATTTAATGTAATGGTGACAAGTTCCATGATACCATTTCCTATATTTTGTATATATTCAACCAATAGCAGCCAATTTTACAAATATATGAAGACCAGTTTGCCAGCTTGCATCACGTCAAGTGCTCAGGATGGGGAGTTTCCATTCAAACTGCAGAAAGCTTCTCAGTTCATACTGGAGCAAACACACATTCATTCAGCCCAATTGAAACACCTTCAACTGGGCACTGCTTGAAGTACCATCAAAGCTGAAAGAGAAATCTCATGTCATAGAGTTATACAGCATAGAAACAGGCCCTTCGGCCCACCACATCTATGCTAACCATTATGCCTATCTGTACCAATCCCACTTGCCTGCATTAATTCCATATCCCTCTATGCCTTGTTCATTTAAGTACCCGTCCAGATGCCACTTAAATATTGCTACTGTTCCCGCATTGACTACCTCCTCTGGCAGCTCATTCTAGATACCAGCTACTCCTTGCGTGGAAAAGTTTACCCCTCAGATCCCCTTTAAATCTCCTCCTTCTCATCTTAAACCCTTGCTCTCTAGTTTTAGACACCCCTACCATGGGAAACATACTGGCTATCTATCCCTCTCATTTTATATATCTCTATCCTCCACCTTCGCCTCCTTTGCTCCAGGGGAAACAGACCCAGCCTATCCAATCTCTCTTTATAACTCAAGTCCTCCAGTCCAGGTGACATGCTTGTGAACCTTTTCTGTGCCCTCTCTAGCTTAATCATATCTTTCCTACAATGTGGCAACCACAACCACACATAATACTCCAAATTTTGTACAACTGTAATGTGACATCCCAACTCTTGTAATGCCTCAGCCATATGCCTTATGCCTTCTTTACCACCCTGTCTACTTTCTGTGTTGATATTTTCAGAGAATTAGGTACTTGTACTGCAAAGATCTCTCTGTTCAACAACACTCCCAGGGTCCTGCCATTCGATCTGTATGTCCTGCTCTGCTTTAACTTCATAAACTTCATCACATCACACTTGCCTGAGTTAAATTCCATCTGCCATTCCTTTGTCTATCTTTCAAGTTGTTCAATATCCTGTTGTAACCTTAGACACCTTCTTTGCTGTCCACTATACCACCTGTTTTGGTATCACCTGCAAACTTACTCATCATTCCACCTACATTTTCATCCAAATCATTCATAAACATGATAAACAACAGAGGACCCAGCACCAATCCTTGTGGCACACCACTAGTCACAGGCCTTCAATCTGAAAACACCCCTCTGCTACCACCAAGCCAATTTTGTATCCAATTGGCTAGCTCACCCTGGATCCCATGTGTTTCAACCTTCTGGACCAGCCCACCATGTGGGATCTTGTCAAAGGCTTGATAAAGTCCATGTAGACTATATCTACTGCCCTGTCCTTGTCAATCCTCTTGGTCACCTCTTCAAAAAAGTCAATCAAATTCACACAAAACCACACTGACTATCCATAATTAGTCCTTGCCTCTCCAAATGCAAATAAATCCTGTCTCTCACAATCTCTTCCAATATCTTTCTCACCACTGACATAAAGTTCATTGCCCTGTAGTTCCCCGGCTTATCCCTGCTGCCCTTCTTAAATAAAGGCATAACATTAGCTACCTTCCAGTCTTCCAGTACCTCGTGAGTGGCTATCAAAGTTACAAAATTCTCTGCCAGGTTGTGTGTTGGTTTACAATCTGATACATTTTCCCCTCTCAGCATCTTTTAGCATTGTAACTCATTGAGAATAATGCTGGACAACTGAAAATGAAAATGGGAATTCAAATGGATTCCTGTTGTTGAATCCTGTGTCCAGTGTTGTTTTATGTAACAGGATCAAGAAGGCTGTGGATACAACTACAGAAGTATATTAGCTGTTGTTCTCAGTGAACTCCACAGACTTTTCACGATCTTCTTCTTTAAGTTTAGCTGATAAAGTGCAATCTGCATCATGATGGAGCTCAGGTTTATGGAAATGGTAGCAATTTCCTTGGCAGGAGCATAACTGTATTGGCAATATCTCTTAAGAAGGACTTGTACTTGTCAAAGGCAGCAAAATTTACTTTCCCTTACTTATATCTACTGAGATGAGAAAGGACTCTATTAAGTGACATCAGGCATAGCATGGTGTTAACATTCTCATTTGTTATGGGTCCAAACCCCACCCCAGGAGCAGAGTGCATAATCTTGACTTTCACTTCAGTCCAACACTTAAAATGTTGCTCTGCTGTTTTATAGATGAAATCTGACAGTGGATACACATTTATATGGAACTTGCCATTGCACTCGTCAAAGGAGAGCTATCCTAGTGCCCTAACCAGTGTTTTCCCCTCAGTGAACTCTACTGAAAATAGATGAACATGCAATTACAGTGTTGTTTTTGATGGGGCCTTGCTGTGTACAAGGTAGCTACTGCATTTAGATACAAAGCGGCAGTAATTACACTTCAAAAGTAATGACTTAGAAATGCCTTGAAAGGCAGTGAAGCTGAAACTAAAGCAAGTGAAATAAATAAAGAGCCAATACAAAAAATGGCCGAAAAAAGAAGCAGAGTAAAATCAATAGTGGCAAAATAAACAACTACTAATATCATCAGACTATAAGGTCATATATTTTTCTGGTGGGTGCTTGTGAGTTGCAGATTTGAATTGATTCAATTGGCAGTAACAGTGTCCCTCCAACCCTATGCTATAACTAAATGCATTATAGTGATGTGCATCATGGAATAACATATAATTCCTGGTGCAATTCCATCTGAAAATGCAAGGTGCCCCCACAATCCAGCCACTTGGAGACTGATGCTGGTTTCCAACTGGCTCTGTGTCCGGCCATGCCTATGATGCTGGCAGGCAGGAACAGAATTTCAATGCCTTAATCATAGGGGAATCACAGACGAGGAGCTTCCTTCTCAAGGCACAACTAACTTGCCACCATCCCAGATAAGAAATACATCCTGCATTTCCTGGTACTTCACCACAGCACAGAAAAATCTACCATGGTTCTGTTCATGAGGTAACCACATGAGTCCTGCACTTCAGGCTATCACATTTCAGCATCAAGTGACTACTTCTTATTTTGATGTTCACACCACCTCCAAGAGAGACAGAACTATGAAGCAGACTACAACAGAGAAAGGCCAGTGAAGTGCTCAAACTTACTGTTATAGGGAGAGTCAAGTAATAGAAGATCTAAATTGTAATCCAACACAAGTTTCAGTTATGTGCAGTCTTGGGACTGGTCCAAGAACTCCCAGTTGGAAAGGCTCCACTTTCTGAATGTATGGATGCACCTGTTTGAATGTCAGTCAGATTAAAGTAGTTAAGGCAGAAGATTGATGGTAAGGATGATTTGAAAATGGGAAGAAAGACTTCCTTTGCATTAGAATTTGTTCATTGGGTACAGTGTTTGCTTCTGTGTTGGAAGATTGTGGGTTCAAGCCCCACATGAGACTTAAACACGTAAATTAGGCTGACAGGTCAAATCAGTATTGCAGAAATAGTCTACTGTCAGAGATGTCAGATTATGGATAAGAAGCTAAACCAAATGTCATTGTCTTTCATGTAGACATAAAGGATCTCACAACATTACTTTGAAGAAGGGTAATGGCAAACAATGCCATTTTAAAAAAGACCATAAGGCTATCTCTTTTGTCACAGTTTCTGGGAGCTTGCTGTGCACAATTTGGTGACAACAGTATTTTGTTGACCTCGAAATGTTCTGGAGCAACCTTAAACCATGAGGGATGATAAATAAATTCTCCTCTTCTGTAATAATAATTAAACACGTTGAAAGTCCAGTAACACCCAGGCAAAAGGCAAATTTGATGAGCAGTTTTGTTTTACAATCTGGCAATTGTGGACACGTATACTCATATAAAGCTCAGTTAGTTAGTACACATAAAAATAGAAAGTACCCTAAAATGTCATGATCTGTCTTTTTTCTATATTAGCAACTATTTTTATTTCCTGTAGCTGCATTTTTATATATTGTACAGATATTTGACATTTGTTATAAGTGTTAAATTACAGTAATAAAGGTTGTTCTGACATTTACCTTTATCATTAATACTCATTGTTTCTTAGAAAGTGGCTGCTCTTTGGAGGTAAGAGCAGTAGTCTGTAGAAAAAATACAAGGTCGATCCAATGATAAAAAGCTCTGGTAAAATCCTTCAACATATGTATTAAGATTGGTGAAGTAAAATAATTCTTTAAGTCAGACAATAAACTCTGCTGTGCCTGGGTGCAATGATATAAAGGCCAAGCTTGTTTGTATTGTCCACACACCATTGAATTGTAAACCTGCATAACTTAAGTTACTGTGAATGCAACCAAACAATTTAATATCCAAATCTTATCTAGCGTGGAAAACTTCAAAGCAATGAACTACAGCTCCCTACTAAAATAATTCCATCCTGATTTATGCGAGAAATCACATCAGCTACTGTTTTGGACTGAAGCCCATTATGAATATTTTGGTTGCATGACATGGAAGGTGTTTTAGGCCATTACTTTTACATCAAAAAATATTCTGTGAATGTCATTGTAATTTTCCCCCTGCTGTAGGGAGTGAGCATTCAGTCTTCCTTTTTCAGAATTACCTACAGACTTCATTGCATTAAGGTGAATAATCAGCACATTTAATTACACCCAGTGCTCTGAAATGAAGGCTCTTTGAAGTGTCAAAGGTCGCCATCCTTTATTGTACTTTCAGCTGTGCATGTGTTACAGGAAGCAATGGGATCGCCCCCATTGGCCGAAGTCATTATCTACTTCTAGAAGCACAGTGCCATAACTGTGTGATAGAAAAACAAACATTTCCTCCAACGCAGAATGTAACTTCCCCGCTGTCTGCCTGAACCTCCTTTGTCATCTGTTGTTTTTCTCTTAAGCTGCTGTTGTCTGGAGGGGAGAAGGAGGTTTTCCTCAGGATGTTAATTTCAAGGCTGACTAGTTTCTAGTCACAGGGCCTTGCTGGAGGTATCATTCATGGCATGCCTAACAGCAGCAGGGGACCATTTATCTCACCTGCAGGCTATATGGCTCCAGCAATAGGGCCAAGGGCTTTAGGAATCCTAAAACTGCACCTGTGACTCTTGACATCTCTTTTCCTCATGTGTTCTTTTCATTTATTTTGAGGGTCAAAACCTTGAATATTAAAAATGCATCATAACCTTCACTCTTATACCAGAGATCAACGAAAAAAGTTGCAACAGCTCCAATGTCATTTTAATAGTTTAGCTCAATTGCAAATCCAGTTCATTTTGTATCCATTTCTACTTATAGAGCAATATAATTTCAATGATGTATTTAAAAGAAAAATGAAAATGGGGGAAGGTGGGATAAGTCAGAGTAGTCTGCAAGTAAATGAATATATATTTAAATATGGAAATGATATCCATTTTTATTGAGCTCTAAAACAGCAGAGTATATGTGCTGTGTGTCCCCTTAAATCTCTTGGTGACCTTTAGTTTAAATTGCAAATTATGCTCCAGGCAGAGCTTTGTCTGCTAGATACTAATGAAAATCTACTTACTTTCATTGATAAATATACAGCATTTAAAAATGTTCACTGATGCAATAAGGTTATTAAAATATTATTATCATTGGATCTTAAGTAGTGCAGAAGATTAATATACTTATCCTCATTGTAATCCCTTCCTTGGAAGCAGGTGCATTACCTTGTCCTCTCTTGGTTTGTCTGAATATGTGTGTATGCAGTGCACCATTCTTCATCATAACACATTCTTCATGATTTGTGATAACGGAGTGCTATTACCCACAATGATGTCGAATTTAAAGCATAGGAATAGACCATTTGGCCCAACCAGCCTACACCTCAGAGTCAATACATGATTAAAATTAAAGTGCAGGGAGCCTACCCCTTCTTTAAGAAGTGCAGATGCACTAGAGCTGAGAGATTTTTGTTGAGGTCCTTGTTTTAATAGGGATTATACAGCAGCACATTGGTAATACTGCAGATTAGCACAAGGTTCCTGCACTTCTGGGATCCAAGTGTGAATCCTGTAGTGAGTTGAAGGACACTGAAAGTATTCAGAAAAGTGGTCATGGCTTGGTAGACATTGGCACTCCGTGTACAATCATACTTGGACAATCCATAAGGGTATATTGTGCAGGAAAGGAACCATCCACATTGCTGCAATGATGATAGCTCAAGAGGGAGGAGAAGGATTAAAATGGGATGTTGTATGAGCATTGGGTTAAGGTACATTGTCAGGCATTGTATCTCCTTTTCCATGTTACAACTTACCTTCAGGGAATGTTCTTGACTGATACAGTTTCCCAACAAGTGGAAAAAGCTTTCAATGCTTAGGCCAACCATTCCTCGCCTGATTGATAACCACAAAAAAATCCATCAAAGGTATAAATATAATAAAGATTTATGTGACTCAGCCATCAGAATGCCTCAGTTGTGAGTTACTAATCAGGATCATTAAATGGACTGCTGTGGAATGTGTGAAACTTGATTAGATGTGAGTCACGACTACCAATTTGTTGATCCATTTTAAACACACATAGGGAGTGCCCAAATAATGTTTGAATCCCATTGTAGCAAACTTAACTTGGTGCACTGACTTTAATTATTCCTCACTGCACTAATAATGGGCAGCGTGCCATGCAACAGAAAAAAAACTCCATGGAGTGGGATGAACTATGTGGAATGAATTGCATATAATGACAATAAAATGACTTCAGACTCTTAACTCTCGCTTCTGTGGAAACTCTCGGCCCTGCCCTATTAATATGTACACAGCCAGTGACACAGGAGACCGTGTGAGGCTAGTGGGTGTACACTCCAGATGCAAATCTCTGGCTATAGTTTGTTGAAAATGAGATCACCATAACTGGATCATGACAGATCCCATTCAACAAGAAGATGAATGGTGAGGGACAGGAAACAGCAGTATAAATACAGCTTTGGAATCAGCATGCTGGAGTGTAACTTCAGGTTTAATTAGTATAAGGCTCACGTGGATCTTAGGCTGCACTGAGAATTTTGTTTCGGGGGGTGGGGGTAGTGGGTTTAAGTTTAGTCTCTAAATGCCAATGGTTATAAAGGATCTCAGCGGTTTCAGGATTAGTGTTAGCATCAAGGCGTGGCTGCTGTGTGGAGCTTACTTACATCTCATAAATTATGGCTCTAATGAAGTGGCCCATTTATCCTCAGTTGATGATGAATTACTTGCCCTAAGAGGAACCATGGAATAGGCAAGTAGATCATTTTCATATTTGGTGAGAGCAATATTAAGCATCGAGACCTTTGTGATTGCTTTAATAAATGAATAATCTGAGGTGAGGGGCTCAGGAGTCAGTGTAAAAAATAACCCCGGCTTTCCCGCACATTTGTCAACGTTTGCGTACCAGAGTGCATCTTGGGTAAATGAGCAGTTAATGAGGACCTGTGTTATGGTTGAGATATTTTGGAGAGATTTATCATACAAAATGTCTGGTTCATTCAGGACCTTAAGGCTTATGACTCTAAGGTAGAACTCTGAGCAAGTGTGATTAATGTTTAGCAAGCAACCAGCTTCAATCAATAAACAGGCCTTCATAAAACAGGTGAAAGCAATATCTTGTATGGAACGTTTAATAATACAAAATAAGAAAGAACGTTAAGATATGAAGCAGATTACAAATGATAAAAAATATATTGGCAAACTATTCAAATCCAATCCACTATGTTATATAAGAAGTTGGTGAAACATTGCTCCTTTGAATGAGCATATTTAATTCCATGCACTTAATCTTGCCTCAGCTCAGTGAATCAAAATGTGTGCCATTTGTGAATTAAATAAATGGAAAGGCATGGGAAATTCCATAGAAAATTTTTAAAAATTATAATAATTAAGAGTCTGAACTCAGAAGGGTCACTAATTGAACACAATTGCTCCTTTCTCATAAAAGCAGTCTCTTAGTAAAAAAAATCAATATTTATTGCTCAGTAAAAATAAATTTTATATGCATGTACATTATGGATATAAAATAAACAGATATTTTAGAACAGAGAAGCAAACAGTGACATTAATTGCTTGAAGGGCAATTTCACAGACATTGCCGGAACTGCATTGAAATACTAGATAATATATTTAAGGGAATTCTCCCAGCACTATTCCTGAGGTGGACTATTTCGGTAAAAAACATATGTTTCCATTTTCTCCCTCCGCCTCCACTCAGGTCCCCAGACTCTGCTGGGGTCACAGAAACATTAAGGCTTTTGTCACTGTGATTAATAGTGCTTTAGATCATCCCTAATTCACTCACTAATGACTGAGGGTCTTTCTGCTCTCCAAGTAATCGGGTGATGTATGAGCTGATAGTACACCTTATGGCAGAGGTGAAAATCATTTCAACGATGCAAATATTGTCACGGGAACAAATGTTTTCGCTGTTAATAAAAATTAATGAATATTTCTCAGGAGGCAAGTGAGTGAGGCAGTAACCGACAATAGAGCAGAGACTGGCCCTTTGGAGCCTGGTGGCATTTACAGGTTCACCTTCTATGCTTATGCTGCAGGGTCATATTGCTGGGTCCTCAGAAATGTGCTTTATTGAAAGTGGCAATGATAAGGGACAGGAGGACTCATTTCGCTGCAGGACTTTGTTAAAACAATAGAAACCTGAAATAAGAATTATTTTCCTGGAGCAGTAAAAGCTTTGGACTTGAGTTCATCACCTTGCTGAACAGGCAAATTGATTTAAAAATATTCACTGACAATTAGTGTGTATTTAAAATAAGTTTTACTTCATCAAAATGCTTACAGGTCATTCCTGATCTGCTTTGAAGCAGCATGTTAGGTAACATAATCTAAATGAGTGCCATTAAAAAGTGTATAAAATGGAATGATGTGTCTCTCATCCACAAACAAATTTAGTTGAATAATCGACGAGATCTGGAGTTTTTCAGTAAATTCCTAACTGTTTCTGGTGTTCCTGTGGAAAGTACTTCAAAAAAAAATGATTTTGCAGGCACCTCTCCTACATGAACAATTCTGTCCATTGAGGAAAAGACCATTCAGCCTATCAAACCTTTTTTGTGCAGAGGCTGCAGTTATTTATCCTGGATTCCCATTACCAGTAGCACCTCAACCATCATCCTTGCATGCACATGGAAGGGCACCTCCTAAGTAGCTATTGGATTGTCATGGGAAAAAGCTCATGGAATAGAAGTTAACGGTGAATATAATGTCAACAGCCATTGGCAGGGCAGTATATATGCTTGAACATGTGATCTATACTTGCAGAAAGTGACAGATACATGGGAGTTTCTTTTGGAATTCCAAGACTTTTCTGGCATTGCTTCCAAGTCATCTGCAGCCTCCTTTCAGTGCTCTATTGTGGTATGGGTGGATGCAATATAGAAGAAAATTTTCACTGTTTTTGGCATTCCACCCTGGCTGAAAGGGGAAGTTTGATGACAGCCCCCCTGCACAGAGGGCAGGGGTACTATCTCTGCAGCATCCACCAAATCCACTGGGAGTATATGTGAATCAGGATAGACTCCCAGAAAAGGCAAGGGATTAGCAGGGACACAAAGAAAACTATTTAAGGATGTTCTCAAAGCCTCCTTGAAAAAAATAATATCCTTACTGACTCCTGGGAATTCCTGGCTCAGAATGGAAAAGAAACATCCATCCTAGATGAAAACTCTTGTCTTTTAGTTGGGCTCACAAAGAAACCCAGCAAAAGTAGCATCAGGAATGCAGCACCTCGCAAACCACCCATCTGCCCACCAGTTAAGCACCTCCTAACCTTGACCTTTATCCACATGTGACAGAGTCTGAGGATTCCATGTCGATCTCATTAGGCACCTCAAAGCCCACCGAACCAAAAGGAAAACAGTCAACCATGACCCCAAGGGGCCACCTAAGAAGACATTAAGTAAATGACTGATTAGATGGCCACGCTAGAAGTTTATTGTTGCAAATTGCATTGGGAAGAGGTTAAATTGCAGTGTCTCTAAAAATGCAATCATGTGAACAGACATGTTTGGAATTTCTGTTTTAGATGCAATCAATGCAAATAACTCCCAAAATTACTCTAGTTTTCACAAGTGTTTCTTTCACTTAAACTGAGCTTAGCATCAGATGTAAAATCTGCCATTGGCCAATGCAATCGGACAGAATTTTAGAACATATTTTTGAAAATATTTATTCCATTACATTGCTAATTTACAGTAGTTTGATTGATAAAACTGCCACAAAATCAAATCTCTTCATTCATGATGACTTATCTACCACCTGTGAACAAACTGTCTATAAATAAGACAGTTTAAGAAATAATATGGTTTATGACAAATAATCTCCTGGGTACTTTTTTAAGTTGCATTCAAAAACTTTTAATACATGGGAACACTGCCATATTCATGTAGTACATCATCCTTATTTGGAAATATATCATTATTCCTTCATCAGCACTGGCTCTAAATCTTGGCATTTCCTTCCCAGCAGCAATATGTGAACACCTTCACCAGAGGACTGCAATGATTCAGGAAAATGTCTCTCCACTACCTTTTTAAGGACATTTAAGGAAGGGGAGTAAATGCTGGCCCCACCATCAGCACCTGAAACCCAGAAATAAATCAAAGCAAAAAATACACACCTCAAAAAAGTGCAAAGAAAAGGGTGGAGCTAGCTATTTGTTCAATGTGTTTTAGGCTCAGAATAAGAATGTTTATTATCACTGACATATGTCATGAAATTTGTTGTTGTGATGCAGCAGTACTGTGCAAGATACAAAAATTACTGTAAGTTGCAAAAATAAATAAATAGTGCAAAAGGAGGAATAATGATAATGGGCTGGTGCAGACTGCAGAAACTCAGCTTGTGCTGGACAAAATTTGCACTTGAAAATGTAAAAAAAAATTTTTTTTAAACTTCAGATACTGAAAATCTGATATAAAAACACAAAATTCTGGAAACAGTCAGCAGGTCAGGCAGAAACTGTGAAAAGAGAAAGTTAAAATTTCAGGTCCAAGATCCTTCATCAGAATCGGGAAGGAGTTCTGTTTTTATTTATGATTTGCCTTGGGATTTCCCGATACCTTTTGCACATGTTTGCTTGATTTCATGTGAATTACACTGAGAAATGCAAACATAATGGCAGCTCCGTGCCCCTCATATTTTACGAATGGCAGTGTAGTCTGTAGAGTGACCAGAGTGCTACACCTGGCCTTTAGTAATCCTGAATTAAGAAAGGGATGTGATGTAAATCAACTGCAAATTCTGCCGTATGATCAAATTCTTGTTTATGGATAAGGAATGTGGATAAAATAAAGCCCGTCTCTGGTGAACCAGTGTAAATAGCCTGATGATGCAGAAGAGATTGAGTGCTTAGTCACTGTGAAAATTTGGCAACTGAAGTGTTAAAGCTCAATGTGAAGTTTAAACAAAAAATTGTATACCAGGATAAGATCTGCCCTCATTTCTGGTGATGGGATGAGGTTCACTCAAGAGGAGAAGGCGACAAAACAGTAAAAACCACAAGAAGGGAGCATGGAAGAGACATTGAAGTTAACGTAATGGGCAGGATTACATTGGACTTGGCCTGTGCCTTCTGCTAACTGCCCCCACTAAATCTTTGCACCACACCATTCCCAAAGTAATACTGGCAAACCTGCTCTGGTCCTGCAAGGTAAGAAAACGGAAACTGGAGAATTATGGGTCATTTAACCCAATATCTGTTGTTGGCAAATTACTACAGTACAGAGTGAGATTGAAAACTTTCACCTGGTCCAAGAGTACGAGCTTTGATCTGAAACAGGTAGATCATGCTTGATGAACCTTTTTTTTTAAATTGACTACAGTAGTGTAATAGTGATGTTACTTATATGGACTTCCCAAAAACTAATACTGTATTTATCAACAACTGAAATGAAATGATGGAAAACTATTGCCATTTGTTGGAATATTGAGAACCACTGGGCAGAGTCTAAAAATTAGATCCAGGCTTTTCACAGATGCTTCAGAGACATTTCAAAATGGTAGAAGTTTGGAGCTCTTTTCTGCAACAACATCTGATGCCAGGTTATTAATTTTAAATCTGAGATTGATAGATTTTTATTTGGCAGAGTTATTAAGGAATATGCATCAAAGATAAGTAAATGGAGCTAGGTCACAGGATCAGGCATAATTTCAATGATTGGTGGAACAGGCTCACGATTAAATGGCCTAGATTTCTTCCCATGTTTCCAACTGTACCAAAGAAACAAGTAGCCTTGGAAATGCGAGAGAACATGTGAATGGGGAAAAATCTGAAACAAAAACATACTGCTGGCAATAATGTTGAGGCATCATCTGTCTTTAATGATTAATTATTATAATCTCTTCTTGGAATCCATGGCTGGAGTCCTGGCACAATGAAATCATGATCATGGCAATGTGGCAAACCATTTAAAAATGAGAGGGTGATGTGCTGCTGTGGAAACCCTCATAATTAACATTGACATTGCAGATTTTTAAAGTCAGTGTGACGATAGGTAATTCTTATTTCTAATTGAGGAGAATCCATTGCTAAACACGTTAACCATAGCCTACTGTTACTCACCTGGAGAACAGCAAGAAAGAGAGTTTTCCTACATGACATTATTACCAGAGAAATTCCACGCAAAAACACGGGATATACTTACTGCAACTTGTAAACTCTTCCCTGGATTCCTCGTTTCAAACTTTTAGCTTCCTCCATCCTCCAAAGAAAATTTCCCCCAAAAAATTTAGACCTGAAACAAAACATAAAGAATCCATGTTCATGGTTTATGGTGTACACAATCTCCAACCACTTAAATCTAAACAACAATGACATCAGTAAAAAGTTACTTCAAAAAGATTAAGCTCAAAACGCGTTTGAAGTTAGTTCTAAAGATTTTCTGCGTTTCAGCTATGCTGTTGAACATTTTAATCTCTCATCTTTATCCACAGATTTTTTTTAATTTATTTTTCGCCATTGTAAAGTCACCTTCCATCAGTCCTTATCTACTGAAAGACATATTTCAGAAAAAAAAATAATGTTATTTGCATCAGAGTTATTTATGTTCCTCAAACCGGCCACTGAGAATTGGTCTCCTTCAATCACTTTCAGTAAGAGGACCTGTTATCACATGATTGGTATTAGACATTTGTTATAAATCTTTCAGTCTGCTCTATTCACTCTGCAACAAAAGAACCAAAGGGAAAAGAAAATCGATCGAGAGTAGTTGGAAACAAATGGTCAATCTTGGACAGTCATACTATATGAAACAAATAGAGTTGCAAACTCTTGTAACTGAAAATGGAACCCTGTGAATTGTTGAAGACATACGAAAGAGATAGAAGGGGGAGGAAAATAGAGAGGGATAATTTGACTCCTGATTTTTTTTCCTTTCTGGAAGTAAAATAGAATCTCAAGTTTGGTGTGATATATGTGCAACTGGTAACCAACTAGCAAACTGATTAGCAAGAGATTGATTCTGTTCATTTTGGACCTGAGGCTTTTTCGTTTTGGGGACATATTTTGGTGGATTTAGTTAGTGTGAGACAGGATTTTTTTTCATTATTTTGATATTCATTCCAGCAATAACTCCTTTATAAGCCAAGCTTGGCCTGCTGTTTGACATAGTCATCACATTTGGCGCAAAACATATGGCTCACTTCCCTTGTAATGAAGTACTTCAGTTACAGTGAAGTGTGAGAGACTGAGAATTATTTGATTCCTCATTGTTTTTACACAGGAACATTTTTTCTGGAAAGAGGTGACTATCGAAGATTATTCTGAACTGAATTGCAATTTCTACACACTCAGCTTTAGAGTTCTGAAAATAAATTCACAGGGAAAGAAAATGAAATTAACCCCTTCCTACCATCATTTAAAAAGCTAAATCGCTCCAATGAAAATGAGATGCATTTAATTCAAATTAATAAACCTGTTCTGTTTACCTGAGTTGTCTTACATCCCAGTGCTGATATTTCCACACATACTTTCTTTGTTCTGCCTGATAACACCCAATAATGAGTTTTCTGATAATGAATTACTTTGTACTGGACTGCTCTCACAAGGCCCAAAGCTCGTGCATCAGCCTTTCATCAAGGAAAAGTACAAGCTCAACCCAAGCCACGATTGCCTCTCATTCACACTTAGCATTTTCACTCATTTCAGACATGGGTCATTCAGGGGAGCAAGAGGAAGCATCGAATGAGAGTGGGGAGAAATTCAAGAGTGGACAAGATGCCACATAAGAGGCTCGTGCATAACTTAAGAGCCCAAGGTGCTGGAGGAAGGAATGACATCTAGCTGTCACATAGAAAACAAACAGTTCAAATAAATAGGTCCATTTCAGGCTGGAGGGATGTAACTAGTGGAGTACCCCAGGAATCAGTTCTTGGCCTTCAGTTGTTTACTATATACATTAATGACCTGGGGGAGGGAACAAAATGCAAGGTTTCCAAGTTTGCTGATTGGCATGTTGTGATGAGGACATGTCCCATTGGACTGTAATGGGACATAGACAGATTGAGGGATCGGACAAAAGCCTGGAAAACGGTGTTTAATGTGGGGTAAGGTGAGATCAGACACTTCAATAAGTGTGAGGTAGATCATTAACTAAATGGAGAGATATTGAAAATGAGTAAAGTTCAGAAGGACCTAGGATCTAGAAAGCAGGCAGGTCCAACAAGGAGTTAAGAAGGTACACAGCATGTTGGCTTTTATTGCAAGGGGGTTGGTGTTTAAGATAAGAAGATTTTGCAACAGTTGTACAGGGTTATGGTGAGGCCACAGCTGGAATACTATGCAGAGCTTTGGTCCCCTTATCTAAAAATGAATATTGTTGTTTTGGAGACAGTCTGAAGGAGATGCAGCAGGGTTTTTCCTGGGATGAAAGGGTTGTCCTATCAAGAGAGGCTAGACAGGTATGAGTCTGTATTCCTTGGAGAATGAGGGGTGACTTTATTCAAACGTCCTTGACAGAATAGATTTTGAGATGTTTTCACCAGTGAAAGGGTCACGAGCAAGGGGACATAGCTACAAAGTGCATAGAAATTTCTTCTCTCAGAGGGTCATGAATCTCTGCAATTCTCTGTCTCCAAGGGTGGTGGAAGCCAGATTATCAGATATACTTAAAGTGGAGATAGATAAGAATTTGAAAGATTGGGAAACTCAGGGTTACGGGGAAGTGGAACAGAAGAGGCCAACGTAGATCAGCCATGATCATATTGAATGGTGGGCTAGGCTTGAGGGGCCTAGTGGCCCACTCCTGTTCCTATTTTCTTGTGTTCTTGGAAGAAGGAGTATTCTCTCAAAACACTCAAACCTACTTTTTGTTAAGTCAACTAAACAGTACCCGAGAAGCATAAAGTGGGTGCAAAAAAGAGAGAGAGAAAATAAGGGAATAACATAGCAAACAAATGGCAACTAAGGCTCGATTTCAGTTTAATTTTCACAGCAGCCATTAAGACACCTGAATAATCCTCCATAATTCAAGCTGGGATGGTAATTGATTTCAGTGCTGGTCACAACAAGTAAGGCTGGGGTTTCTGATTACTGCAGGTGATCTTCAGTAGATAGACATTGATTGCTGATATAGGAGGTAGTGAGAGGGGGTAGAATTTGAGCTGCTAATGATAATAGATGGAATTGAGTTGCCAATTATGTTGAATAGGGTTGGGTTGTTCAGAAGAATTCGTGTAGATGAAATACTGGGAGAGAGGCCTAACAGAGAAGATTGAAGCTGTGGGGCTGAAAGGAGAAATGCCCAGTGGTAAGAGGAATTTATCCCTTAAGTGGCTCCAGAAGAGATTTTCATCATCCATCCAGTGGAAATATTAATTTTGAACTCAACACATGGAGAAGAGGACATGAAAAATTATCACCCTTGATGACCAGTGATAAGAGGCAGAAGTGCTGGGTATGGGCATTAAATAAGGAGAAGTCTGTATTGTCTATCCTCTCCAGCAGTTCTGCTCCCTTTGTTAGATTATGTACTAACACTACAGGAGTTCACACTGGTGAATAATCACTTGAGTGAGAGAGGCATTGGTACTGGTGGAACAATATCAAACCTACAGTGCCAATCCTTTAGGATAAAGGGAAAAGAGAGTGAAATACGATTTGAATGTTTAGATGCAGAAAGTGAAAGAGGGCATGGTAAAAATAGACTAACAAGAATGGAAAAGCTTGAGACCGAAATAGGAAGACAGATAAGTAGTCCACCACAGTCATTCCTTTTATCACAAAGGGAATGAGTTACTGGACCACTATTTATTAAACAAAATTTCATAAATCAGTAAGAAAAGGCAGAATGCATTATGGATGTTCTGATACAGTGCATCCAACGGGTAGAGAGTGGTGCACTATTCATTAAAGTGAAGAACAGATTTGTAAATCGAAGACATGTACCTCAAAAAATCAATGGAGTTATCACAAAAATTCATAAGTTGAATGTCCACAAATCAAGGAATACTTGTACATTCCGGTCATGAATATGATAAGAATTTTCTAAGTATTTGTCCCTTATTTTAATTCTTCGTGAACTTTCCATTTGGAGTATCGTGTGCAGTTCCGGTCGCCACACCAAGATGTGATTAAGCTCGGGAAGCCACAGAAAAAATTCACATAGCTGCTGCTGGGATTGGAGGGTTTGAGTTATCAGGAGAGAATGGATAGGCTGGGACTGTTTTCGCTGGAGCAAAGGAGGCTGAGGGGTGACCTTATAGAGGTTTATAAAATCAAGAGGGGCAGAGAGATAATCACAGTCTTTTTCCCAGTGTAGGGGAGTCTGAAACTAGAGAGTATACGTTTAAGGTAAGAGGGGAAAGGTTTAAAGGGGATCTGAGGGGGCAAGTTTTTCGCACCAAGGGTGCCAGGTATTTAGAACAAACTGCCAGAGAAAGTGGCTGAGGCAGGTACAATTATAATGTTTAAAAGACACTTGGATAACTACATTGAAAGGAAAGGTTTAGATGGATATGGGCCAAATGTAGGTAGATGCCTAACTAGCTTAGGTAGGCACCTAAGTTGTCATAGATGAGTTAGGCTAAAGGCCCTGTTTCATGCTGTATAATTCTACGACTAATTTTTCAATTGTGTAACTGGACAATGATCCAATAAAGTCCAATTAGCAGCTTCAGGCTCAGAGGGTATCTGCTCTCTGGCCTTTACAGAATCCTTAATTGTCCTGGAAAAGGGAAGGAAATTAGCATCTGGGATAAGGGTGCATACAAGGGGAAGACCAGCTTGTAGGTATCTTCCTTGATAGTCCACTGTCCATGCAGCTCACTTGTGGATGTGATGGAAGTGGCTGTTTTAACAATTCATTATGGAGACAGCAGAAATTTTCCACCCCAAACACCAAGCCTCTCAACCCTGTTCCCAACATGACTGCAAATTAATCTCCAAACATCTTCTCAATTCAGAAAGAAAAGGATATATATATTGAAAAGTGAAGGAACCTTTGATGAGAGCAAGCTACTGATTAGTATATGCATTGAGGTATGTTCCAAAATGAACTGGATGCAGCCTACAATTACAGCACCAATGGAAGTAACAGAACAGAATTTTGAATTTACTGTTCATCTGTGTATCTACAGCTTATTATTACCATCAATTCTTCCTCATGGCCTCCTATGTGGTCCCTATCTAGGCATTGCAGTGAGCCCAGGATGCCAATAGTACAGTCTATGATGATCCTCTTGAGACCATAGTGGTCATTCTTTCTGAGCTCTGAGATCCTACAGGACTCGTCGTTATTCTAGAGTGCATGATCAAACAAGTGGTCTGGAAGAGTCAAATGTTAAGCATGATTGAAACATGTTGTGCAGTGAAACTGATTAATATGTAATTGAAAGGAAACTCTTGAGTTAGCTGTTGTATCTCTAACGATTTTGAATTAATCTCCCACATTGCACAGGGTAACTCTTCAAAGACAGTTCTCCCCAGATTATGTCATCAATACCTAAAGATTTAGTTCAAAATATTTAAAAATTAAGCACAATTTAAGAAACTATTCAAAATGACTGTTTTTATTGCTATGATTTTCTCAATTTCTAGTTACACTGCAGCAATCACTCTCTGTTTGAAAGCAAAATAATGTACATCAAAATGCATTAATATTGCACCTTGTAGCAGAGTTAAATATCCCAACATTATCAAACTAAATTTGTCAAAATATGCATACATGTAAACTCTGTGTTTGGGTAGATCAGTTATGATCAAATTGAATGGCAGAGCAGGCTTGAGGGGCCAGGTGGCCTACCTCTGTTGCTATTTTCTTGTGTTCTTTTGTATTCCTGGATATCACTCTTAATTACTTGCAAGCTTGAAGGTCTGTGCTCTATAATAGTACATGCAGGGTCGATGGTTTTGTAAACTGATACCTGATGTGAAGGACAATACCATGTTGTAAATTTGGATTTGCAGCAGATTTCATGTGAACAGAAATTACTGGAAACACTCAGCAGGTCAGGCAGCATCTGCAGAAAGGGAAATGGAGTTAATGTTTTAGGTCGAAGATCTTCAGCATTTGCAACTTCTCGATTTCTGAATTCTGTATGATGCTGTCTAAAGCAGAGGGAGACAATATTGCACACGGAGTTTGTTATCATTCACTTTGGTGCTAAACCAGAATACAGCTTAACATTTCTTCAAGCCTCATTTGAACTAATGTGCTGCAGTTGCTGTAGTTTAATTTAATTCATATTCTTTGAAGACTTTGACTAATGACAGGGTGCAATTGGATGGACACTAATAGTCCCCTGGAACCTATCCATCTGCTCATTCTGCTGGACATGATATCTTACCATTTGACCCTCAAGTTCCTACTAGCTTGATCTTATGGCTTCCTTATCCTGAACAGCCAGCAGAAGTTGTTGGATTTCAACAAGGAGCATTTAGTGCAGCGGATTTTCTTTTCCTTTTGAAGAAGGAGGGTGCAGAAGGCAGTTCTATTGTGCACACTGCTGCTGCGGCTGCTGTTTGTCTTTCATCATGCTCTGGTGGGGGTCACGCAAAAGCACCATAGGTAATTTTTTGATATCGAGACATTTGTTGAAACTCTTGGTTAAGAACAGGTGCGTATTCTGAAAGAGGATGTAAAGAGGGTGAATTACAGAGGGAGGTGCAAAGTAAAAATCCAAATATATTGTAATAACTGTAAAAACATTGTTCTGTTGGTGTTCTTTAGTTAGTTCTACATGCTAGTTATATCTTTGTACAGAATACATAGACTGCAATAAATCTATATGGTAGGGATTTTTTGAGGATGAATTTTTAAAAAATTGCAAACTTAGAAATGCTGTCTGAATGAGACCTAAAGAAGTGAAAGGCCTATAGTTACCCAAAGGTTCTCCTCCTAACTGTGTGGCTACACTGATTCCGTTACATCTGAAAACCTTAAGTGAGTCTCCTGAGGATCAGATGAAAATCACAGCGCAGTTAAGTGAAAGGGGAAGTCAATTTTCAATAGAACACATGTCCAGTAGACTTTCTGGAATACTTCACGTGATTTGATTATCAGAAGATTTGATTATCAGGAGACTATCAGATTAGATTCAATCCTCCGACATAACACTTTTATAATGGCACTTATATATTTACAGGGAGGAGACATCCAAGCTTGTGAAATAATTACAGGTGTGGTATCCAAGAAAATACCTGAGTTCACACATCAAATTTTGTTTGATAACTCCCCAATGAAGCATCTCAAGACATTTTACTATGGTATGAAGTGAGATGTCTTTGCCTACAATTAATTTCTGCATTCATGAAAAGAATTAAAGTTGAGACTGCGCTTTGCCTAAAAACATTTTCATCAACATGTTAGTAATATCACGAAAGGAAAAGTAAACTTCTTATCATATAAAATTGTTATTGCTGTTAATTGCAAAGTCAGATTGGGTATCTTTCTGATATGTCATTGCAAGCCCAGCAGCTCTTGGCCTTGCCACATACTATGTGTAAATGGAAGAAAAACCCTCAGTGAAAATTACATAACTTACTGCAGAATGGCTGTGCGGCAAAATGATGCAGAACCGAGCATTGGGGCAACCTTGTCTCGTCACTGTACACAAGTCTTGGCATTGTTGCAACTTTGCTTTGGCATCCTGGCATTCTGGCAAGGGTTGTGTTGCTAAGGAACCGAAGTTTTCACACTTTAGCTGACCTTTTGCAAGCAGTGACAAGACCATTAATTAGGGTGAACTCAAGAATCAGCAATTGTAAGGAAGCATACATCTTTAGAATGGGCTTAGTTATAACGTGAATCAAAGTAATCTTTTTAATAACACACGCACCTCAGACAGATAAAGAAATGATCGTGAATAATTAAAAACAATGCGGCAAAAGTATTCTAATTTTTCTATGCCTAGGAAAATAAAGAAGGAACATGGCTAATATATTGCAATCAAATAGCAGTACAATAATATAATGTTTATGGTGACTCAATGACCAGAGTAGAACAACAATATTAATACCTGGCAGAACATTAATCAGAGTTTATGTTGATATTTCAAGCCTTGATGATGTGTCTCCTCTTTCACTTGAAAATAATGGCATTAGCAAACTACTTACTGCATTTTGCTAACAAAAAAATGTAGAGGAAAATGTTTGCTGTGAAACCTTTTGTAACCCTCTTTGTATTTGCCATATCAAAACACGATCATCCCTTTGCTAAATTGCCTGGAATCAACTAATAATCTAGAGCTGCCAATCCAGGTACATATACTCCATACTATAAGTTAGTGTACATCCTTTCAAACGAACCAGCCCCAGCATAGACATTCAACTGTCATTCTGTTAAAGTACAGGGGACAATAACAGGTGTTCATCTGTTTCTTAAAATCCTGGAGTTATGAGATTATACATATGAATGTTCAATATCCCTGCTCCAGCTTTTAGGGGTTCTAGTACTTCCTTTGAAATCTATGGATGGTATGCATTGATTTAGAGTATGAGGAGAAAGACCTAAAAAAAACAATATTTTCCATATTTAACTCACTGTCATCCCTGTGTATTCTGAATCCCTGTTAACTCATACTATATTTTGAAGCCTCTCACAATGTGGTCAGATCTTGTTAAGAAAATGTTTGCACTTACAAAATGATTTTCATGACGTTAGAACATCCCAATATGTTTCACAACTTATTCAATGCTTTTGAAGTGTGTCCCTTTTGGATTGTGAGAAACAAAGCAGCAAAAAGGTGAAGGGCAAGGTCCCACAAACATGGCCAGGTCTGATTTTAAGCAGTGGCCATTTGGGGAGCTTTAGTAGTGGGAGTGCTACCACTTTAAGCTGTTTTTATGAACTGTGTTTACAAATCTAACATTACAACACATTACTGCCACCTCAGTGAAAGAAACACTAATTACAAACCATTCACCATAACAAACTCTCCTCTTATGTAAAACCAGGGGATAAGTCTTTCAGTTCCTGATGACCAGTTCACCAATCAATTAACACATGGCTCACTATGGTTGACTATATTTCTGACCGATGTTGCATAATTCCTTGATAACCTTCTCCAACAAAAGGTATCAATATCAACCTCAAAATTTCAGCTAACCCATCATTCTTACTCTTTTGGGGGCACGAGTCTCAGCTCTGTGCTGTCCTTTACAGAAATGACCCTAACTTAGGACCATGTCCACTTCATTCCCCTATTAGAGGAAATATTTTCTCTCTGCCTTCTTGAATTCCATTATTACTTTCAGAACATCAACAGATCACTCTTCAGCTCTTTAAAGACCTAGTACTATCCTGATGAAGTTGCAGGGTTTCAAACAAAATCAGACCAAGGTGATATAAAAACCAGAGCATCATTTTTTCACTCTTGTAATCCAGCCCATCTAAAATAATCTTCCTCTTCTTGGGCTGTCCCTAGGGATTTTTTGGATGCTTTGCTTCCACTTCAGTGTTTATGTTGTGAGGTAGGTAATAAGACAAATACAAGAACTATGGACTCTTTCATACATGGGGCAGGATGTGGCTGATGGAGTGAATAGATGTGTGTGGTTTCTGAAGTGTGTGCTGCCTCTGCCACTTACACAGGGCTCTGTGCACTGCCAGTACATGGACATGAGGTTCCCAATACCATCCCAAATGTTCCTTCTCCACCTTAAACAGTAATGGGTCAGAGATTCCTGGGAGTCAGTGGGATATTTCATTTCTTCAAGGAGGCTTTGAGCACATCCTAGAATCTTTTTTTTCTCTTTATCCACCTGGTAAACTCTTCTCAAAACAGATCTTACAATAGAATATCTTGCAAAAGCTGTGGCCAGACCAAAGTCATCAACTGATTGTGACCTGGGCCTCAATGATGTTGGCCTGGGAGAGTACACTGATGTTGGTTCATTCATCCTTCCCGTGAATTTGGAGGATTTTGCAAAGACAGCACTGGTGATATTTTTACAGTGCCCTGAGCTCCCCACTGCAAATAGTCCTGGTCTCAGAAGCATATGGGGGGGCAGAGATCACTGCTGCTCAGTGGACCATGAGTTTTATGCTAGGTACAAAATCTTGTTTTTCAAATACCCTTTTCATCAGAAGACCAGAAGCCGTGATGGTGCATTGAAGGTGGTTATGATGTTTGCCTTCTCTGAGAGAGGGCTCCTAAAATATAGGAAGTGGTACAGGTTTTCCAGGATCTTGCTCTATTTTTGGAGGAGAGTTGTTGTAGTGGGGGCAGGTTGGTAGAGGACCTTATCATGAGGACGTTGATTGCGAGGCCAGTTCTTTCATATACTTCAGTAAACAATTGCAGAATGACTTGGAGTGTCATCTGCACACTACAGCTCAAATACTGCGGTTTAGGTGACCTTGGTTCAGGAGTATATTTGCTGTAGATTGAACAGTTTCCCATTAGCTTTTAAGATTAGGTTCAGGCTCCTGGGATGCTTACTGGAGGTGAGTTGCACCTTGCCATCGAGTCAGCAGGTACAGCACTGAAACAGGCCCTTCAGACCACAGCATCTATGCCAACCATCATGCCTATCTATACTAATCCAACTTGCCTGCATTAACTCCATATGCTTTGCTCATTCATGAACATGTCCAGAAGCCTATTAAGCGTTGTTACTGTAGCTGCCTTCACCACCTCCTATAGCATTCATTCCAGATACCAATTACTCTTTGTGTCACCTCTCAGGCTCCTTTGCTCCAAGGAAAACACACCCAGCCTATCCAATCTCTCTTTATAACTTAATCCAGACAACATCCTTGTGAATCATTTCTGCAGCCTCTCCAGATTAATCACATCATTCCTGTTGCGTGGTGACCAGAACTGCACACAGTGCTCCAAGTGCAGCCGAGCCTGTGATCCGTACAACTACAACACGACATCCCAACTCTTGTATTCAATGCCTCGGACAATGAAGGCAAGCGTGCCATGTATCTTCTTCACCGTCCTGTCTACCTGTTTTGCTATTTTAAGGGAACTATGTACTTATACCCCTTGGCCTCTCTATTCAACCACACTCCCCGGGGCCGTGTCATACGCTGTGTATGTGTTGCCCTGGTTTAACTTTCCAAAGTGCATCCATTTACACTTGTCTGAGTTAAATTCCATCTGCCATTTCTTTGTCTATTTTTCTAGTTGATCAATGTCCTGTTGCAACCTTAGACAATCTTCTCCACTGTCCATTATACCACCTGTTTTGTTGTCATGCTATCTACGTTCTCATCCAAACCATTAATAAAATATATATGACAAACAACAGTGGACCCAGCACCGATCCCTGTGACACACTATTGGTCACAGGCCTCCAAACTGAAAAACAACCTTCCACTACCACACCCTGCCTCCTACCACCAAGCCAATCTTGTATCCAATTGGTTAGCTCATCCTGGTTCCTATGTGTTCTAACCTTCTGGACTAGTCTGCCATGTGGGACATGTGGCAAGAAAGATTGAAACAATGGGGAATTACACAGTTTTATTTGTCTTCACTGAGATTGGCTCTGTTGTAGATCTTTGGATGGTATCGTGTCTTTCATGCTGTCATGGAGCAAACATAAAACGGAGATAACTTCAGTGGACAGGTGATGTCGTTCCAAAGTCCCTCCCAATCGTTGAAGTCAATGTCATTATGTTGACCTCATAAAAGTTTATAAAATCTTGAGGGGCTTGGATAAGATGAATAGCCATGGTCTTTTCTCAGGGTAGAGGAGTCCAAAACTGGAAGGCATCCTTGATACAGTCCCATTCCTTATGACTGCTTCCATCCCATTGCCAACTGCCTGAAACAGAATCAAAGTTCACAACCCACATTTCACATTTAATCCTGAGATGAGCTTGAGACCACAAATCCTCACCTTCGCAAGGTGAGGATTAACACCTGAGGTTTCTGTAACATCACTCTGTTCCACCCTGTTCTCATCTGATTCTAAAATACTTCTCCATACCTTTGTTACCAACAGACGTGAAAGTCCCATTGCATTTCTTGTGACCCCATCCAGATCATCCAATACTCTACTCCTCGTGTCCTAACTTGTATCAAAAGCCCCATTCATCCATCATTGTTGTGCTTGTTGGCCTACATTGGCTGTGAGTTAGGCAACGGTTCAATTTTAAACCTTTAGAACCATACAACCAGAGAACAATACAGCACAATACAGGCCCTCCGGCCCAACATGTTGTGCGGACCTTCAGACCACTCCTAAGACTATCTAACCCCTTCCTCCGACATATCCCTCTATATTAAATTAACCACTCTCTGGGTGAAAAACCTCCCTCTGACATCTCCCTTGAACTTCCCACCCATTACCTTAAAGCCATGCCCTCTTGTATTGAGCATTGGTGCCCTGGGAAAGAGGCACTGGCTGTCCACTCTATCTATTCCTCTTAATATTTTGTATACCTATATCATGTCTCCCCTCATCCTCCTTCTTTCCAGTGAGTAAAGCCCTAGCTCCTTTAGTCTCTCCTCATAATCCATACTCTCTAATCCAGGCAGTATCCTGAAAAATCTCCTCTGCACCCTTTCCAATGCCTCCACATCCTTGCTATAATGAGGCGACCAGAACTGGATACAGTACTCTAAGTGGGGTCTAACCAGAGTTTTGTAAAGCTGCATCATTACTTCGCGGCTCTTAAACTCTATCCCACAACTTATGAAAGCTAACATCCCATAAGCTTTCTTAACTACCCTATCCACCTGTGTGGCAACTTTCAGTGATCTGTGGATATGAACCCTCAGATCCCTCTGCTCCTCTACACTGCCCAGAATCCTGCCATTTACCTTATATTCCGCCTTGGAGTTTGTCCTTCCAAAGTGTACCACCTCACACTTCTCCAGATTGAACTCCATCTGCCACTTCTCAGCCCAGCTCTGTATCCTATCAATATCCCTCTGTAAGTTTCGACAGCCCTCCACACTATCCACAACACCACCGATCTTTGTGTCATCTGCAAACTTGCTAACCCACCCTTCCACCCCCTCATCTAAGTCATTAATAAATATCACAAAATGTAGTCGTCCCAGAACCGATCCCTGTGGGACACCACTAGTCACAGCCCTCCAATCCGAATGCACTCCCTCCACCACAACCCTCCGCTTTCTACAGGCAAGCCAATTCTGAATCCACACGGCCAAGCCTCCATGGATCCCTTAGCCTCTGACTTTCTGAAGGAGTCTACCATGCGGAACCTTGTCAAATGCCTTACTAGAATCCATGTAGACCATACCTACTGCATTACCCTCATCAACATTCCTGGTCACCTCCTCAAAGAACCCTACCAGGCTAGTGAGACAAGATCTTCCCTTCACAAATCCATGCTGGCTGTCCCTAATCAGTCCATGATTCTCTGAATGATCATAGATCCTATCTCTTAGAATCCTTTTTAGCAGCTTACCCACCACAGACGTAAGGTTCACTGGTCTGTAATTCCCTGGACTACCCCTACTACCTTTTTTGAATAAGGGGACAACATTTGCCAGCCTCCAATCCTCTGGTACCATCCCTGTGGACAACGAGGGCTCAAAGATCCTAGCCAACGGTTCAGCAATCTCCTCCCTCGCCTCCCGAAGCAGCCTGGGGAATATTCCGTCAGGTCCCGGGGACTTATCTGTCCTAATATTTTCTAACAGCTCCAACACATCCTCTCTCTTGATATCTACATACTCTAGAACATTACCCCTACCAACACTGTCCTCAGCGTCATCAAGACCCCTCTCCTTGGTGAATACTGAAGAGAAGTATTCATTGAGAACCTCACCCACTTCCACGGCTTCCAGGCACATCTTCCCATCTCTGTCTTTATTGGGACCTACCTTTACTCTAGCCATCCTTCTGCTCTTCACATACGAGTAAAAAGCCTTGGGATTCTCCTTAACCCTACTCACCAAAGCCTTTTCATGTCCCCTTCTGGCTCTCCTCAGCACCTTCTTAAGTTCCTTCCTTGCTACTCAATATTCCTCACGAGCCCTGTCTGATCCTTGCCGCATACTCCTTATGTATGCTGCCTTCTTCTTCCTAACTAGTTGTTCCACCTCTCTTGTCACCCATGGTTCCTTCACTCTGCCATTCCTTCTCTGCCTCACCAGGACAAGTTTATCCCTAACATCCTGCAAGAGATCCCTGAACAACAACCACATCTCCACAGTACATTTCCCTTCAAAGATGTCATCCGAATTTACACTCTCAAGTTCTCGCCTTATAGCCTCATAATTCGCCTTTCCCCAATTAAATATCTTCCCGTCCTCTTTGCTCCTATCCCTGTCCATGACAATGCTAAAGGTTATTGAGCAGTGGTCGCTGTCCCCAGATGCTCACCCACCGATAGATCTGTCACCGGACCTGCTTCATTACTTAAAACTAGATCTAATATGGCATCTCCTCTAGTCGACCTGTCAACATACTGTGACAGGAATCCATCCTGGATACACTTAACAAACTCTGCCCCATCTAAACCTTTGGCACTAAGCAGGTGCCAATCAATATTTGGGAAGTTGAAGTCTCCCGCGATAATAACCCTGTTATTTTTACATCTTTCCAAACTCTGCCTCCCAATCTGCTCCTCAGTATCCCTACCGCTACCGGGGGGCCTATAGAATACTCCTAGTAGAGTAACTGCTCCTTTCTTGTTCCTAACTTCCATCCCTATTGACTCTAGAGAGGATCCTTCTACATTATCCACCCTTTCTGCAGCTGTAACAGTGTCCCTGACCAGTAACGCCACCCCTCCTCCTCTTCTCCCCCCCTCCCTATCCCTTTTAAAACACTGAAAACCAGGAATATTCAATATCCATTCCTGCCCTGGTGTCAGCCATGTCTCTGTAATAGCCACAATGTCGTAGTCCCATGTACTTATCCAAGCTCGTGGGTTTCATTCTGTTATTTTGAATCATTAAGCCTTGAGATAAATATGTTGACCATGGTCCAATTGTTCTTATGGGAAGCAATGTCCACCAGGAGCCAGTTAGGGAAATTGTAGGTGCATGACTCACAATTTTCCTTCAGTGGAAGATTGTGGGCAATTTTCCAAGAAACATTCCTTGAAGATTGTGCAGGACTCTCAGTTTCAATAGAATGCACGGAAAAAATCAGATTTATGATGACTCCGAAAGGAATAATCTGGCATTGTACAATTTGGAATCCTCATCTGCCCCTTGATGCCAAGGAAGTAAAGTCAGTGGTGAGATCTCCTGATGCTGGGAGTTTCTATTTCCACAGTTCAGAAGGGACCTTGAGACTGATAGGTCAAGAGAGACAAGATGTGCCATTTCAAAGTCAATTGTGGAAGTAGGGGTCCAGGTAAAGGAGAGATTCATTTAAGAAAGGATATATTGGAATTACAAGCATATGAATTAGAAGGAGAAATAGTACACTCAGCTCCTCTAGCCTGCTCCACGGGCACCATTGTGTACTCTTGAAGTGGGATGAGGACAGTTTTCCAACTGGATTAGTCTGATTAGCACTAGAGATGTGCCCACTGGACTGCAGTTACCCCAGCCCTACTACAAGCCAAAGTCCATAAACTCTTGTCAGTGTACAACATCAGGAGGTGTGATGTCAAAATCACCACCAGGATCTCAGACCTTCTCAGAGTCATTGCATATACATTTGGACATTTTTGTTTTGACTATATTAACAAGGAACAACTTTAAGCAAACAAAAATGTGCAGGACCAGGCAGACAGCAGTTTAAACCATTGTCCTTTCACCTTTTGGTGTCAGATTGGAATGCAGGCAGTCAGTTGGCATGAAAGTTTCCTGTGCCTGTAACTGGGACAGTGGCCTAACACTTGCATTATGATGGAATGGTATCAATAGAAATAAACTTGTAGAAGCTTCAATGTCATCTTCTAATAATTTTCATTTTGGGACCTAATTCAAATCCAGCCCAGGCCGGTGGAATGCAAGTTTCCTCTTCCTGGAGGTTGTGAGAATCTCAATTAAAAAGAGTTTGACTAATCTCAGTTAGGGTGTCAGTGAATGTGATTTCACACTGACCACAAAACAGACTAATTGGCAGTTCTTTTCAGGGAAGCCAATCTGTTCACTACTTGTAATGAAATCACAAATGCATTCTTTATGCCCCAGTTTATAATTTTACAACAAATTATGACAGAGAAAATCTGCCCCCCCTCCACCTGCAAAGAATAGCTGTTGTAGGAAATGAAATGTCAAAGTGATGGACTAGGTCTGCTCCTTTGTGAATGGCTGGTCATTGGGATAAAATAGAAAGGGCTTTAGCAGCTTGGAGGTATCCCAAGCTGTATCTGACTGGTGAATTTGTGATACTGAACATCAAAGGTAAATTGCTACATTCCCTGTCATTAGTATTCTTCACTTTTTATAAACACAAAGTTACACTCACTTTTTGTATGTTTCAAACATTAAATTGCTGTTTAAGCATATATTTAAATTAAAACTGCTGCAAAGTAATTTCTTGAATCTGAAATCAGAGGAGTTTAACCCTGGGGTAAAAAAGACCAAAATGTGCTCAGTTTCACTTTGTTTAGTGCATCACACTTAAATTACTGTGTACGTTTGGTGCTCTTAAACCTACAGTGTAAATCCACGCCAGTTTGTTGTTCACCACTGTCAGAGGCAAAATGATTTTTAGGCCCTCATCTCATGAATCTTTCAAACATAAGGTTGGGCAAGAAGGTATTTTTGCAGAAACAATGCTTATTGGAAGATTGAAACTCAGATCCCATGAAGAGCACAACATTGCTAATAAAGCCCTTATTTTAGAATTCTTTATGTCACTAAACTACGCTACCCTTACTTTGACCTGATCCCTGGAGAGTTAAACACAAGCACATTCTCCGGAGAAGAAACTGGCAGCAGGAGAGCATAAGCTATTAGGTAGTGATTATTCAGTCAATAAATATTTAATGGAGTATGGGTGCCACTGATCTGAACTAAATAATAGAATCATAACATACTACTCGATAGATACACGACATTGAAAATGTTAAAACAATGCTAGAGCAGTTTTCATCTTCCAAGAAAAGTAAGCTGGTGAACAGGAATTAAAGTGTCTAACCACTTGTGTCAAAGATGAAATTTATTAATATTTGAACTGGGAATATTTGAATGTGGCGGCACGGTAGCGTAGCGGTTAGTGCGACGCGATTACAGTGCCAGCGATCGGGGTTCGATTCCCGTCGCTGTCTGTAAGAGGTTTGTACGTTCTCCTGTGTCTGCATGGGTTTCCTCCAGGTGCTCCGGTTTCCTCCCACATTCTAAAAGATGTACGGGTAGGTCAATTTGGGTTTAAAATGGGCGGTGCGGACTCATTGGGCCAGAAGGGCCTGTTACCACGTTGTAAATAAAAAAATAATTTTTTTAATTTTTAAAAATTAAAAAAATTAAAATTAAATTTAAGAAGTAACATTGTATGGGAAATGTCACATTGACTTATTAAAGAGATTAAAAAGAGATTAGACTTTTACACAAATCAGTGTTGATACATAGGCTTTAAGAGTATCACCAGGGCACAGCTTTTTTTTAATTCATTTATTTTTCAGGACTTGGATATTGCTGTTTAGGTCAGCATTGATTGCCCATCCCTAATTGCACTTGAGAGAGTAGGGGTGAGCAACCTTCTTGAATCCCTTCTAGAATTTAGACCCAATGATGATGAAGGAACAAAACAACTTTCCAAATCAGGATAGCGCATGACTTTAAGGAAATTCCCTACAAGTGATGGAATTCCCATGAACCTGTGCCCCTTTTGGAGTTTGGTAAAGTTGGGATAGCCTTGGTCAGTAACTTGAGTGCTTTCTCGGGATGGTACATGCGACAGCCACAGTGCACCGGTGGTGAAAGGAAAGAATGTTTAGCCAATGTCCAGAGTTAATCATCCTGAAGTAGCAGAAAATATAAAACATGTCAATTGCTTTTGTCATTTTGTACTAATTTGATATGGAGCACATTTTCCAGAATCCTAAATCGACAGTGCAGTGATTCATATTGTTTGAAATAAGGCAATACTAAACACAGAACAATTTGGGAAAATCAGTAGTCAGGTGTATCAAGCTTTCAATAAAAATGATTTCCAGCACCCAAATATTTCCCTTCCTTTATATTTTCTATCACTATTATTTTTCCAATTGCTCTTCCTTTTTCCTATTTTTTCTGCTATTGATTTCTTTGCATCAGGTCACTGCACTTGCCAATCACCCTGAGTATCTTTGTCATTTTTAATTTCTTCTCAACCATTATATCAGGCACACTTTTCCAAATATCATCAGATTTACAACACTCAAATGAGGTCCGATCTTTATCTGTGACTCTGGAAAAAAATAGCACAGCATTAAACCTCATATGTAACATAATGTATCGGAGAAATGCCTTTGTTTCTCATGTAGCACTGGTACAGTTGTTCTGTGGAAATCAGCCAGAACTCCAGGTCGTAAACCTCTCCAAGGGCTTGTCCAGGATGCCAATGTCAGGAAGGATTAATGATTTGTATTCTCTGATCTACAGTCCTGAGCTCTGCAGCTTGATAACATCATTCTGGTCTGTTGGAAGTTTTTGGGCTCCCATGGTGATGGCGACTGAAACGGATGTTGCCAGACATCACCTGCTGAGGATGAGTTGCTCGAATCCACCACCAGCACCCATCCTCTGCTGGACTAATTACCCCTCGAGAGGCAGACCTTGCCCACATTCACATGTTAGTGCTGCATTTTAAACCTGCGTGCCTCTTGCCATCTGGATGAAATTCCCACTGAGAAGTTTTAAACTTCACCAGGAAAGCTGTGCATTAAGTCAAGTTGCTGTGACATGGCAAGTGGGGTTAGAGGCATGTTCTGCTTGCTAATCGCTCATCAGCAGAAAAAATCTTAATGATGGGTGAAAAAGCCATTATCTGATTTCTCTTTGCTTGCTAGTGAAACATCTCTGTTCTCCACTTCTTGTCAGTTACAATAATATTCACAATAAATCAGGTAAACTTTTCATTGAACAGATAGTTGGAGGAAGCTCTTCATCCTGCCACAGTGACTGAGGGCACATTTAGAAGCACTTCACCCTGATCCATCTATGTTCATACTATATTGACAAAAGATGATGTAATTTTATAACCAGTAACTAAAATTATCCATATTTGCACATGTGAGCAAGAGGCTAATCCTGATTGTGAAATACGAAATGGTATCTTTCACATGCAGGTACATACACACACACACACACACACACACACACACACACACACACACACACACACACACACACATATTACCTTTCTCAATATAAATCTTTAGCAGCAACCATAGCAATTCGTTGTAACACTGGATGCTTGGATGTGATATTTTTGACTTTATTTTTCATGAGTCTCCGAATAGAGCAATTTATAATGGCACATCTAAATTATACCATATTAGTTCTTAAAAGATTTAGGAGGTTTTGTGGGTAAACAAATTGCTGAGCCCAAGGTTCCAGGATGAATTGGCATCTTTCCTCTGCCAAGAAAGGGAGATGATTCACAGTGTAATTGAACTCAGAAATCCCTGCTGGAGAAGCAGGTGAGGATGGGATCAGGCTTGTTTGTGATGCCTTTCATGGTAAAATAGCCCGTTGAAGAGCAATAAAATGATTAGATTTTGCAGTGCTGAGTTCTCAGCTCGATAACATCATTCTAGTCTCTCATCTCAAGCTGAATGAGATGCCCGAGAGAAACAGCAGGAGCAGGAAACCTTGATGAATGGTTGCACAAATTTTGCACCATTTAACTATAAATCTGTAAAAAATTGAATTGATGTCCCTGGAAATTCATACAGATATATATTGTGATATTGGTAAGAATATTTGTTATGACCAACATGCTCACCTCAGAGGAGGAGAGAAATAAAGGCAAAAAGAGACTGCACAAGAACCAAAGTTAATAAGAGTATATCAGAAAATATTAATTATGAATTACTTTGATAGTCTTTAATAATGAATGTTAATAGTGAAGGTCAGAGTGAGAATTTTCCAACTTCATGCTGCAGGTCACGTCACCTGACATGTCTGCACAGTGGAAAATTAGGGGTGGTTGTGCATAACATTCCAAACATTAATGTAAATAATTGAATAATCACGCACATATCTCCCACCGAATTTCCAGTGAGCATTCCTGGCAGTGGAGTATCCTGGCTGGAAGCATGAATTTGAGTAATCAGGCCCCATTGCTTGACAATGAAAAGCAGACACCAAGCCTAAGGTTCTGTCTTATATTTGCACTGTTACATCAGTGTAACTGAAACAAGCTCATGAAAAAGCACTTGAGACCCTTTTGCTCACTTATTTAAACCACAGGATCTGACGGTGTGAGTTTTGTCAAAGTACTTTACCACATCACATGTGTGTGACATGGTCTTTCTGTCAAAACAACAGGAGCCTGCTTACTATTTTTTTATCCAAGTCAGTATCTCTTTATGGTTACCCAACACAGAAGAAAAATCTGTTTCTTTTACGTCAGATGTGATCATTTAAACATTCAAAAAAAGAGAGAAGCATTGTTTTGGAAACTTAGCTCTGCTAAATATTTCCTAATATTGTTGAGACTAAATCAATGTTATTTAAAGATTCCTGTAGCAATCTGCCATGTAAGACTGGCCTCCTATCAGTTTATCTCAGTGGATGCTGCCGAGTTGCTTGTATCTAATGATCAAGGCTGCTGTAACACAGTTGGCAGCTTGGTTGGTAGTTGGTTCAGCAGAAGTCAGGCAGTGATCCAGTTTGCCATCTGCATCTGTCTACACTGAATGATTCTTCACCGAACAGCTGGACTGAGCATTCACTAGAAGTCGAATCTATGATTACGGGCAAGAGAGAAAGTAGTGAAGGAAAGCAATCCCACACAACAGAATGCCAGCAGGTGGTGAAAATGTCATAATGATTATGTCACCACCTGATTTGGTCACGACATCTTAACCTGACACAAAGTATCCAGCAGAAGGAATTATAAACATGAAAGTAATAGTAATATGGAAGTCTGTTGCATGTATTATGATAAAATCATCACAGACCATCCAGAAAGACCAATTCCCACCAATTATATATGAAGTGGTTTAAAAATATGGTAGTTAAGTGGAACTTTAAGTATTGTCAGGAGAATGATCTTAAAGCATGACAAGAGTAAAAAGTGTTCTTTGTGCATTAATTGAATTTTGAACATTACTACAGCCAGTGCTCAATGAAAATCATTTTAACTGAGAATCTTTTAACAGCAAAAAACAAATCTTCTGAATGGCTTTAAAAAAAAGTTCCAGGGGAATGTTGGGATAATTGAAACTTAGCTTCACTGTCACATAAAGGAGAAAGTAGTATGGATGACTTTCGTCCTGGGAATAGAATTGAGAATTTAGACTTTTAAATTATACATTGGAAGCAGCAGCTGATAGCACTTGTGGGTCATAGGGGTCATTGATGATACCAATGATGATGACTTGCACTGATTTCTGTAACTTCACTGATGGGAAATGGACCAATAGGATGCCTAATAGAAAAGATTTATACCTTCTGTGATCAGAGCTGAAATTGGGGGGAATATGAAAACACCTTTTCAGGAAACTCAACTGGTAGAGAAACTGTTCCTTTACCAAAGCAAAACGGTGACCATCTCAGATGAAGAAATAATATGACATTGCTTCAGATTCAAAGTTCACTTTGACAGGGAAAATCATAATGCTGGCAATGTATCCTCTATTTTGTGTAGAATCTAACAGGCTGTGACTGATGTTTAGTAATGTTAACCAGCAGGATGATATGAAGGAGTAATTTTTTAAGGCTGTACTCTCTGAATCTTTGGGGTGTGAATATTCTCATACTTTATGATGCTTTGAGAGCTGATGAGCTTTTGCTGCAAAAGGATAACGGGAAAGTAACAAGAGAATAAGAATGTTGATTACTCCTGACACATTTACTCAAGTTGTGATTTTGTGCGGTTTAATAAGGTCTTTCCCAGATTAGTCAGTCTAATCTTACAAAATGGTTCAATTAAGGAGGAAATATTTGAGCCTTTTATTCAGTCAATTATCAGGAGATGTCAATGCAGTACTGGCACTGCCACTGTGAGACTCACTTATTTTGTTGATACATAATACATGATTTTATAACATATATGGTGAAGCTTAGAATGCTATAGTGTGGAGTTCATTAATATTTTATGAATGATTAATCTAAAAGGTGACAAGCCAGATATTTTCCTCCCTTTTTCTGTTGTTTCTAGTCACTATGGCCAATTTCACATCAAGTTTCTATCTTCAGATTCCCCAGTTTAGATCCATGGACTGACTCAGTCATGTTTCAATGTTGATGTCCACATATTCAGAATGATTTTGGTTCTCTCTTTTTATCCCACGTTTCCTCTGCTACTCTTGATGATCCCAATTTTTCACTTCAGGGCCAGATTTTTTTGATATTTCGAATGACAATTCTCCAGTGTTGGCTGTGATTGTCACTATTTTCTGGACTGACTACAATATCCTCACTTCACTCCAGATTGAATGAAATATTATTCATCATTTTTACCATGATCTTTGGGTTGCAGTTACTACCTCTTTCTAATTCACTATTTCAAATTCCTCTTTCTAATTAGGTGATGACAGCCTGTATGATGGGTACTCAGCAACTGCAGCAGAAGAGGAGCCGAATGCCGATGAAGAGACGGGCCATCTGTCCCTCAGTGCCCATGATCTTTCCTCACCTGCCACATCGAATGAAGACTTTACACCAAAGGAGGGCTCCCCTTACAAAGCTCCCATCTACATTCCTGATGACATTCCCATTCCACCAGAATTTGAACTCCGCGAGTCAAGCATCCCAGGTGCTGGATTAGGAATATGGACTAAGAGAAAGATTGAAGTGGGTGAAAAGCTTGGCCCTTATGTTGGAGAAGAGTTGTCAAGCTTGAAGGATCCTTCTCAAGGCTGGGAAGTAAGTACATAATTTCTATCACTTTCTAATGTCCATTGTCGAAGGACATGTGTTATTTGTAGAAGCTTCTGGTTTGGAATGTGTTTGAATTTTTGCCATGTGATTAACAAACATATTCAAGAAGTGGTTAGGTTTTGAATGTTGTCATTCTGTTGGTGTACTGAACATTTAGTTCTATCCCAATACAAACAAAACAGAAAACTTCAAATTGGTACTTTGTGGGTAAGCATATTTGTCTGGTATGGAAAGTAGCTTTTGAACAGTCCATGCAAACATAGGAGCAGCTTCGCCAATTGACTGCCCTTATAGTATCTGCCCATATCTTCCCTATCAGCATTATAGTACCTCTACGTCTATTGAAATCAGTCAAAATGAAAGTCAAGTCAAAGATTGCATTCATATATGACCTTGCATATATCACAAAGGACTTCATAGCTGCTGGAGGTCATAGTCGACTGATTTGCAATGATAGTTACGTAGCAAGGTGAAAATTTATTTCTATTAACTTCTAATGTAGTGAGTCCTTTAACGTATTTGGAAAGAAGTTCCTGGTACAAATAATTCTAGAAAAAAGTCCATTAGAGAAAGTCCACCCCCAAAATCTTATTGGAAGTGGTGATGAGGAGGTGCCTCAATAACTAACTACATAACTCAAGGTACAATTCAATTTATGTCCACAATTTTTTTTCCTATTTCACTTCATATCTGGTGCTTTTACTACCAGCAATGCCTATTAACTAATCAGAAACCTAAAATATATTAGATGGTTGGTGCAGAATTGCCAATGTATGAAGATCATTTTCTGAAAGCAGTTTTATAATTGTGTAATAACTAACAATTGATAATAATGTGGCAGTGGACCTGTTACTACATTATATCCTAATGGTTGGTTAAATAATTTGATAAATCATAATGAAGCTAACAGGTAAAAATAATATTCCATATATGGAATGCAAGCATTCTTATATTGATACCCTTGTTATTTTTTTCAAATGTGGAATAGAGCCTCTTTGCAATTTTTCCTAATTGTCATATGTTGCCAACATACTCGACACAGAACATTGATTTGTCACCTTTATTGGCCCAGATGGTGCTCGTCTTTAGCCGATGGTTCTGGGGAGGACCACAGGCTAACAATCCTCAGGGTGCTCCTCCTTGTCTGCCTCATTGTACGGCAGAGATCAGTGTAACTGATCTCCAGTTCCATTGTAGAGCTCAGCACTAATTCCAGGGACAGTGCTCAGTCCTGCTGAGGGAGGGGCCGAATGCAGTTTATAACTAATCCTCCACTTTACACCAGCCATGGCTGGCATATGTTTTGTAGCCCCATTCACTTCAATGGGGTCAACAAACTGGATTGGAAAGGTAAGTGCAGGTAAGTGGTGTTTATTTAATTTAATTCCTAATGACCTTAATTAACATATCAATTATATCTGTCTTTTAAATGATGACATCTTTTTTTAAATGGCTATCAGCATTAATTAGTTGAAAAGAGCTTTGAATTCACAAATTGTCAACAGGTTATTAGGGTGGTCTGGGGATGGGACCTCAGGATCTGCTACTGAGGCCTAGTTGCTGCTTGTTGACTACTATATTTCATGGGAAGACTCTGCCAGTAAGCCCAGAAGATCAATTTGTCCCATGGAGTCACAAAAGGTTTGTGCAGCCGTGGAGATTTGGATGGGGGAGAGTGAGCACAAGGTGTAAATTGGGTCCAGCACAAAACTGCCCATTATTTCTAGCAATATTAGAAATCATTTTTATAAGAAATGTGAAGAGAATAACAGATAGAATGCAGTTTAGAAGATGAGGTAGCTTTACAACATGACACAAAGCTGCTTTGTATCAAAGTCCAATTGATCATTGTTTACATGCTGGTTCAATAACAGGTTTTATACTGTGCAGTGAAATCCTACTATGTTTGTACTGTTATAAAGAACTTACAAATGGAAGACTTCTAATAACCTTATAGTTTTCCAGTTATGCAGAAAACTGATCTGATATTTTATGCACCAATGCTACGAGATAATCTTTCAACTTCAGCGGTTCACAATCTTTGTTATTAAGAAGATTGCACTAAACATGTATTATATATATAAATATATACTAAATAAAAAGAACTATTCTAATGAGCAAATGGTGGTAACAATAGCAATTTTTATATTTATATAGCATCTTTAATCAATGCCAAATGTACCAAAATACTTCATAAGTATGCAACGAAACAAAATAAAAATTTGCTTAAAGAGGTACATTTTCAGGAACATGTTAATGGTGGAAAGAGAAGCAGAGAGGCTAAGAAGTTTAGGAAGGAAATTCCAGTGTTTAATGCCATGGTAGCTGAAGACACAGCCTGCCACCGAGGGAGCAATACATTGGGGGATGATCAAGATGCTGGAATTAGAGATGCACAACTGTCTTGGATGGTTACGAGGCTGTAGAGGTTACGAATACAGAGAGTGGAGTACATTAATTGAAGACCTATAACCATCTAAATATTCTTCTCAAGATTATACGGAATCATGTAAACAATGTCTTTGCATAAATCCTCCTCAACATTTTTTTCAGTTTTCTCATCAAAATGTAATTTGTACCGAAGATTTCAAAACATTGAAGGATCTGAGAAATTAATATTTCATGTATGTAAGTGCCAAGCAGGAGCATGGATGTACAATTATATGTATCAGAGAATACATCGCCAGAACTGCAATATATGTGGCTCTGCTTTCCAACTATAGTCATTTTGACGCTGTATTTCAATGAGATTTTCATTGTATAAACATGTAAAAATGAAAATTTAAGATTAAACTTTATTTGTTTCTGAAGATATACTAGCAACATAGAGCCAGAAAGAGAAAAGGTTTTATTTTGAGTAGGCATTCCAGGTAAGGCTGAGTACACACTGGTTCACCAGATTGCACTCTCAATAAGTGCCTAGCTGCAGAAGGAAATATCACAATAAGAAGAACAGTCACATCTTCAACAACTGTATTCAGCTCTTGTGAATGAACACAGAGGAACATTGCAGACAAATGAACCATCAGAAATTAAAGAAGGAACACAAAGACAAACATAAGTGTCCTGAGAAAGAAATGATCTCGTTGCATATGTCCTCATCCCATTTCAATATGCATTTCATATTGGTGGCATTTCCTTTGAGGAAAAGGAGGCACACGCTGCCCTCTCACAATGATGATGTGTGTTGGCGATGCAGCCACCTCATGATGCCTTGCACCATTACAACTTCAAATCAAATTGGAAAAAGCTTTGCTAATCACATTGTAATTAAATAATTCAGCCTTTAGAGAGTCAATTTGACATTATCAAAGAGAAAATGGGATAGAAATGTGATGCATCATATCTCATTGCAAGGACACCATAATTTTCAAAGCAAAATAATGCCACTTTCCCACTGTGATGTTCTCCAATTACATGCTGATGATGTGAAACAGGTCATTGCATGGTATATTGACAAAAATATTGGCAAGTAGGGGGCATCAATAACCTTCACTGTTGCTGCTCCCTCTTTAAATAATTACTATTAGGATGAAATTGCTTCAGAAATCACTGTGGGATTTTGAATCATTTAATTACTCCGTGACTTAAATCTGTGATTTGTATGGGTAAAAATAATTACAAATGGAAGTCACACTCCAGTATTGAGGAAAGATCTGAAATCAACTGACCTGGATATATTTTTTAAAATAAACCAATTTCTGACATATAGACTTTCCATTAAAAAAATGTTTTTTTAATCTGTTCCATCCGGAGAGAAACACCACTACACATCAGGAAAGGTAATGCAAAAACACAAAGCTGCTTATGTGTGAGGGAGGGAAATTTCTCTGCTGCAATCTCAAGGTGCACAACCTCATTCTATTATTGTTGCGTGACTTCAGTACATCATCATTCGAATCCAAAGCAGACTGCAGTGGACCCAACCAGAAGGCGGGCTTTCATTGTTGAAATCACTTTGTTACAATATCAGGTTGCACAATGATGTTATCGAATAACTTGATTGACCCAGAAATGAAATTCCTGACACAAGAGCTGCCTGGGATGAGCAGCAGGAATGAGAAATAGTAAACAAAATGGGTGAAAGGGAGAGTGAAATTTGAAAATGAAAATGGGAACTATGACCCAACAGGGAATTGGTTGAATGTGATTAGATTGCACTTGCCTTATTCTGGACTTGCAGTCATAAATTTAAGCTTTCATCTCATTTTTAAGGCCAGCACGAAGCATTATCTAATCAGGTATTTGTTAGTTGAAGTACAAATTGAACAAGAAGGTCTGGGCGGGGTCACAGGACAAGGGTAAAGGTCAAACCTTTTTGCAGTTTGTCATGGGGGGTTTCCTGTGGGTGTGTTGAGGATCTGAGTACAGACGAACTGTGTGTCCCAATGACTATGAAGAAAGAAACTGACCACAGCAACCAAGAAGAGGAGAGTAAAGGACTTTGAATAAACTTGGTGACAGAACCTCCAATAACACATTATGGAACCTTGCAACAGGTTGATGGTATTCATAACATCTTTATCACTCATGAGCAATTCCCAGTTTTATCTCAACTTGTATTAACTGATTCCAACATTTGCCAATTTTAAGGATTCTAAACACTACAGCAATGGATTAAAAGATGCTCGGGTTAACAATGCTAGTACACAGATTCATTGAATATGAGTGCACAATCATAAATGTTTAAGCAATAATTTTGAATCCTCCAAAATGTCTGGGAAAGTTGGGAAAATGGTGAAACAGAGGCCCAGGTAAAAGGTCTAAGTGCTCCATCTTAAGGGATTTATTTTTAAAGAAACATCAAATCAGAGATGACATGAAAGCAATTTATTAAAAACAATACAATTCAAATATTAATGAAGTGTTACTGGACTAACAAACACAGTCTTGGACTATTGATCCAGACAAATGCATTCAAATTCCAGATCAGAATCTGCAGAAATTAGGTTCAAGTACTTAAATCTTTTTTTAAAAAGCCAGTATCAGCAATGTTAACAAAACTGCTGTATTTTCATATAAAACCTTCAAGTTCAATAATATCCTTCAGGGAACCTGCCATCCTTATTCAGTCTAGTTTACATGGGAATCCTATTGGTATTGGTATTGGTTTATTATTGTCACTTGTACCGAGGTACAGTGAAAAGCTTGTCTTACAAACCAATCGTACAGATCAATTCATTACAGAGTGCAGTTACATTGAGTTAGTACAGAGTGCATTGATGTAGTACAGGTAAAAGTAATAACGGTACAGAGTAAAGTGTCACAGCTGCAGAGAAAGTGTAGTGAAATAAGGTGCAAGGTCACAACAAGGTAAATTGTGAGGTCATAGTCCATCTCATTGTATAAGGGAACTGTTCAATAGTCTTATCACAGTGGGGTAGAAGCTGTCCTTAAATCTGGTGGTACGTGCCCTCAGGCTCCTGTATCTTCTACACAATGGAAGAGGAGAGAAGAGAGAATGTCCTGGGTGGGTGGGGTCTTTGATTATGCTGGCTGCTACACCCAGACAACGAGAGGTAAAGACAGAGTCCAAAGAGGGGAGGCTGGTGTCCGTGATGCGCTGGGCTATGTCCACAACTCTCTGCAGCTTCTTGCGGTCCTGGGCAGAGCAGTTGCCATACCAAGCCGTGATACATCCAAATAGGATGCTTTCTATGGTGCATCGGTAAAAATTGGTGAGAGTCAAAGGGGACAAACCAAATTTCTTTAGCCTCCTGAGGAAGTAGAGGCACTGGTGAGCTTTCTTGACCGCGGCATCTACGTGATTTGACCAGGACAGACTGTTGGTGATGTTCACTCCCAGGAACTTGAAGCTGTCCTCAGCCCTCTACTCTGCTCCCTATACACTCATGACTGTGTGGCCAGATTCTGCTCTAACTCCATCTACAAGTTTGCAGATGATACCACCGTTGTAGGTCGTATCTCAAACAGCAATGAGTCGGAGTACAGGAAGGAGATAGAGAGCTTAGTGGAATGGTGTCATGACAACAACCTTTCCCTCAATGTCAACAAAACTAAAGAGCTGGTCATTGACTTCAGGAAAGGGGGTGGTATACATGCACCTGTCTATATCAATGGTGCTGAGGTCGAGAGGGAATCCTGACTGGTTGACTCTTAGCTGCCCTCTGAAATGATCAATTTGCTGATCAGTTCTGGAGCAATTAAGAATAGACAAGAAGTGCTGAATGAATGATGTGCACATCCTGTGAACAGATAAATAAAAATCTCCTAGGTTGCATTTAAACTTGAGGGACCAATTCAAAGTCAAAGTCAAGTTTACTGTCAGATGCACAAGTACATGTATGCACAGGTGCAATGGAAAAACTTACTTGCAGCAGCATCACAAAGCATCATATAAGCAGCAATCACAGGAAAAAACATAAATTATACACATTTTTACAAGAAAGAACACAATTAGAACAAAAAAAACAAAGTCCATTTTAGTGCAATGCCATCAAAATGGTCATGGTGTTGCTAAACTGCATTGCTGGTTGGTTCAAGAACCACATGGTTGAAGGGAAGTAGCTGTTCTTGACTCATGGGTACCGACTTTAAATAGACAGTGCCTTGTATTTAATGCCTGATTCAAGCTTAGTTCTGTTGTAATTTTACTGGGTCAGGGAGAGCGTTAAGTGGAGAAATGTATACACATGGCAGATATTTGCTCTGGATATGAAGTTTTAACTTTTCTAAGAGAGAATGTGAACTTGAAACAATTACCTCTGGAGCAACAAGTTATCTCTGGGTAAGATACACATGAGCATCTAGGAACTGTAGTTTGACGCTGCACCAAAGTCGTGCTAATTACCTGAACATCTATTATTCTAACCACATGGCCCTGGATTTTGTAGTCAGCACTTGCTTTTGACTTTGTAGAAAGCTTCCATAAGGATCAAATGACTTCTGTACCGTAACTTCACTTTGTAGTGTCAGCTGTGCCTCACTTGGTTGTATTTATTCCACAGTGACAGAAGGTTCTGGTTTCAGCTTCTACTCTTTTGACTTGAACAACAAAATGGTGCTTGACTCTCTAGTACTGTGGCAGTGCCATTCTGTCAAAGGCATGTCATCTTTCGGATAAGACATAAACCAAGACCTGCTGCTCTCTAGTGTGGATGTAAAAAAACGTTCCATGGTAGCACTTCAAGGAAGCAGCAGAGGAGTTATTGGAGAAAATTCGGAGGGATAGAATTAATATACGTTTGGAAAAGCAGGGATTAATCAAAAATAATCAAAGAAATGCAGAAGCTGGAAATATTAAATAAAAACAGAAAATGCTGGAAACATTGAATGGATCAGGCAGTGTCTGTGGAAAGAGAAATAGTAAATGTTTCAGGGCCAAGACCTCTCATCAGAGGTAACTCACTCTTTCTTCCTGGCTTTATCAGAGCTGGTCACTTCTGCCTGTCATCATTTTGGCTCAGTCTTTTCTCTTTCTATTAGTATAGAGTCACCTGCTGGATATTTCCTACAACCTTGTTTTTCGCAATACATAACGCAAAGAAGCATAATGGACTTTCAATTGCCACTCCAAGTCATTTGGTCTCGCCCTTCCAGAGATATTCCCTTTATTCTACCCATCTCCCCCAAACCTTCTCTGCTACTAAAAATTAACTTGTTTTTCTCTAACAAATAAAAAAAACTGCAGATGCTGGAAATGTGAAATAAAAATGCTGGAATGCTGGAAATACTCAGCAGATCAGGCAGCATCTGTGGAAAGAGAAACAATTCACGTTTCAGATCCAGATCACTTCATCAGAACAGTTCTGATATCCCATATCTGAAATGTGAACTGTTTGTATTGTTTTCCCTCTTTCCCAGTTTTGATGAAGGGTGCCATGTATTAAAGGGACCTTTTTGGTTCCTGATGAAACCAGGTCAATCGAGCACAGCTTCCAGCAGTTTGTAGGCAATAATCTGAGAAGGGAATCAACCCTTAAAGGCACAGTCCTCTTGGTGGTCTGACACCAGCAATACACACAATAGTTAGCATTGACACAGTTGTAGAGAGGGAGAGAACTCCCAGATTCACTCAAAGGTGAATCGAAGCTCTCATCAGAGGAATAAATGTCAGGGGGAAGGTGTTATATTCCACGGGGGCCAGGGGAGCTCATATTAGCAATGCAGAAATAAGTTTCATGTCTTCCCAAGATACATCAAGATGAGCTGCACGTCTCTAAAAATAGTGAGTCATTTCAGTAATTAGTGTCATACAGTCATAAAGATGTACAACATAGAAACAGGCCCTTCACCACACACATATATCAGGTTGGGACTAGGTCGTACAATATTGCCATGCAACCAATGTTTTTGGCAGGAAGTCTGAGTCAGTTTTAAAGGTGAGGCTGATTTATCACTCGATCAGCAAGCAGAGTAGCAGCATTAATAACAAGGAGACACAAGACTGCAGATGCTGGAATCTGGAGCAACAAACAAACTGCTGGTGGTACTTAATAGGTCAGGCAGCATCTGTAGAGGGAAATAGACAGTTGACATTTTGGGTTAAGACCTTTCATCTGGACTGGGTTTTAGACTTGTCCAGATGAAGGGTCTCGACCCAAAATGTCAAGTGTCCATTTCGCTCTGCGGATGCTTGCCTGATCTGCAGAGTTCCTCCAGCAGATTGTTTCTTTTGCAGCAGCGTTAATAACATGGAGGTCTGGGAGACAGGTGAAGCTGGTAGGTTGTTGCACCTCCCTGGCAAAGAAATTTGTGCTGGCTCTGATTGAAAGCTAGGGTCAGGCAGGCAAACACTGTGCCATGTGGTTCTAAGCACAATCATTGAGTACCTCAGAATCAGCCCATACGGTTATCATAAAGAGAGATTGGAGATGTTAGAATTCTTTTCAATGGAGAAGAGAAGTATAATAGGATATTTAGTGGAGATTTTCAAATTTATGAATAGGGAAGGATCATTTCCACGGCTTGGGGAGTTGGTAAGAATAGCTCATCAATTTAAAGTTGCTATTAAGACAGTGAAGAGAGAGGTTTGGAGAAATTTCTTCCCACATAAGATTGTTACAGAATGGAGCCCACCTGAACTGGAAATTCCTATGTTTCTGTCTTAGCAAAAGTGTTTAAATTGTAGTGGTATCACAATATTGATCAAATGTGGGAGTGGAGGGATGTATTAGTTACATAATGCAAAGGCGGGTGTGACAGCATCAAGAGTAGGGGAATATACTGACCTTTTGAGGTTACCGACTTGGATTTATTACAAGGTTTGTGCATTGTTGCCAAGATTTTTTTAATAAAACCCAGCATATATTAACCTCTCTGCAGGCAACCTAGTAGGTAACCAAGTGTGATGATACTTTGACTGGAACAATGATTATGCACTGTGAAATGTATGATCTACGGCAGTGCAAAATAAGAGGTTTCATGGTTGCATGTTATACAGGGTGTCCCAAGTTAACGGAATTTAATATCAAACAGAATATATAAAAGGTTATGCGGTATTGCCCAAGTTGGATTTCTGGTCTAATGTGTTTGTATTCCTAAAGAGTACCAAGTAAGGAACAATTTTTGAGGTGCATTTTGACAGTAAAACTGTAATGAGGTGATTATTTTACAGAAAGAAGAGTCTGGGAGAAAGAGGCTGAGAAACAGAAAGACACAAGCAAAAGTTCCAGAAAAAAGGGTCTCAGTAGTTTAGAGTCAGGAAGGTATCATGACCATGTTTTAGACATCCAAAACCTATTTACTCTATGTGCAAAATTAAAATACTGTAGAAATCTGAAATAAAAATCAAAATGCTGGAAATACTTTGCACATCAGGCAGCATCTGTGACGAGAAGTAGAGTTAACATTTCCAGTCAGTGGCTGGTTCTGATGAAGGGTCATTCTTCTGAAACATTAACGACACTTCATTCTTCCTCACAGCTGTATAACCTGTTGAGTATTCCATCATTTCCCGACCCCATACATTAATGCTGCACACCTGAAACACACATTTGGCTGTCGAAAATGTGATTCAGTTGCAAAATTTCAGTGCATAACGTCTTTACCCAGAGTGGCAGATATCTACAATTCATTACTGCTGGGATAGGTCAAGACAAATACTCCAGGTGGATTAAACTGTATTTAGATAACTAATTGAGGGACATGAAGAGACCAGTTATGTTGATAAGAGTTAGATGGAGAAGTACAGAGGAAAGCTTCAGTAGGGCATTAGTGTAAGGATAGCCTAGTTTAGCTGAATGATGGCTTTCTGAGTATTTTTTGTAAAAGGATGGAGTGTGTTGGAGGCAGAGATGAGGAAGAAGAATGCTGAAAAAGTGTATAGCTGGTTACCCCGAGAGTTGATTATTAAGCCTGAATCTACCTAGGTCACTAACATAGTTTCAAATTGAAATTAAATTTCCAATATGTGGGACACATTCTGGTTGCATGAGCAGTTTCACTCAATACAAACAGATTGAATAAGGTACTATCAGTGTTTCAAAACATATTGCTGTTTAAAATGCAAGTTTTATAGTTTAGTTCTTTTGTGATTGTGAAATAGCATATCTTCTAATTTTCCCATGTGAGCATAGCAGGGAATCCATTGGGGTTTTAATGAAGTAATTCTTTGCCAAAAATAATTCCTACCCTAGTATAATTTTAAATCCAAAAGTATCAATATGCACATGCCAGTGTGTTGACTCTGCCCTTGCATTTCTAGTTATCTCAATATGTTTAGTGGTCAGCTGCCATCCCATTCCTTTGTTTATAACTTACTGTCCCAGGAATGAAAATGACTTTTTAAAATTTTTTATGGATGCTTTAATTTATGGTAACTTTACTTCAATGCACTTAGAGCAGTTATGAGACACTGATCCCATGGGAGGAAAAGAAGAGATAAATATATTTTAGACTGAAGGAGGGGGAAGAAAGATAAGAACTCCAAAAGTCCTCGATATGTTTAATTGCTGGTCTGACAGGGAGCCATAATTCCTTCCATTAAGTAAATATGTTGTAAAAAAATTTATTATGAAATGCCACATTATGCAAGGTTGATATTCAAAGAGAACTCTTCCAGGCACTAAACACAGTAGGTTCCATTAACACAAACTGTCAATATGCCACCAACTCTGGGCCTGTAAAATTAAATTGATTTGGTAAATGTAAGCAAGATAGATCTGTTTGCTTTCATCATCAATTTCAAATGGGAGAACAGGTGATGTCACCAACCTGGGAGTGATAAAGATGATAGGCCATCTGGAAAACTGGGTGATAGATGGCTGCAGTGTTGGGGGTACATGGTGATACTGTGCTGCGGGCCACAAGGGATACCAGCATTAACAACTTTTCAATAATGTCTTGATAAATTTCTCTACTTTAATAATATAGAAATGGTGAGTTATTACTCTGATTGCCAATATAAATAATCTGAGTTTCAGCTGTTGAAGCATTTATTCTGGCAGGATTTATTTTAATAATACACAATAATAACAGATCATTCAGAATTGTCAACATATTTCAGAAGGTACACTATGTACTTTCTGTGCAAACCCTCTCCCCCCCAACCCCCCCACCTAAAGGGGAAAAATAAATATATTGACGTGCATTTGTATAATTGCAGCACTATCCAGTCCCAACTCACAACATGGACTGCAGCCATGGGCAGAAAGTCAAAAATGGTTGTGGGCTCGGAATGAAATTGTAGTTAATGTGGCCAGAAGTCAGAAGGGGCTGATTGGATCATTTGTTGATATAATGAAGATTTCATTGTGTGTTTGTATAACATGTCACCTTTCAGAGGAGTTCTGCCAATTTTGAATAATGCCTAAGTCTTTGCAATTCCCTTTCCCTTCTCCACCCTACTGCCTGCTGTGTCTTTATCCCCATACAACATTCTTCATCGAGCTATAGCCCTCCAGGCATTGTTCTTACCATCATGTTATTCATCAACACCAATATCAGTAACCATAAAGTGCATATGGTCTAAAGATGTAAATAAACGTTCTGAGCTGATTCAGAGATGTAAGAGGGAAAGAAACTTGATTGCATTTCAAAGAATGAGAAATTAAGATAACCAAGAATTCATCAAAAATCATTCCAAAGAACAACTCACGCTCCAGTGAAGTGCAGAGAAACTGCTAGACAGTCTGAAGGTGGCGTCTTTTGAATGAGACAGTATATCAAGGTCCTATTTGTTCTGTCAGATGTTATTTCAGAGAAATTCAAAGAGCTATCAGTGGTATCCTGGTCCTTATTTATCTTTCTGTCAACATTTGTTATAACAGTCTATCTGGTCATTACAACATCGTTGCTTGTGGGAGCTTGCTGAGTACAAATTGGCTGCCATGTTTCTTGCACTAAAACAATGCCCAAAGTTGTTCATTGATCGTGAAATAATTTGAGACATTCTGAAAAAGTCCTATTTAAAAGCAGTTAATACTCAACAAGTAAATCTGCACGTTGAAGATAAAATTTGCATGAGGATCCGAACCCTTCAAAAATGCAGATTCAATGGGGAAAATATTAATTGGGCTGATGCACCGAGTTAATTACGAAGAAAGTAAGTAGTTTTCACAGCACTTCACAACCAGTTCATTATTTTTGTTCATTAGGGTAGGTGCTGCTGAGGTGTGAGCCAGTGCATCAGGCAATTTACACACTGTGACACACTTTAGCTAAGTGGTGCATAGAGGTGACAGCCAAGATTGTGTGCTCAGATCTTGAAGTGGAGTTTGAACCTTCAACATCCTGACCCAATGGTGACAAGACAACCACTGAGCCAAGTTAATGCATTATACTGAGTCAAGCTCTCGGTAAAGCTGCTTTCAAAATCCTTGTGGAAGTGCATCATTCTCTTATTTTGATGATATTTCAGATGCTGGCTAAAGGACACTTCTGTTCCTTAAAACACAGCTTCCCTTACAGCTGTAAACTTAGGGTTAGTAGATTAACCCTAATGCCAATAGCTTGTTTCTACTCAGTGGAATGCTTGCTCAAAATTAGTACAGAGCTTATGCACAATGTGTTTTACCTCTTTCTTTTCACTGATGAAATAGCAATTTTTAAAAATTCCATGTTGTTTTACAGTCATGGTACAAACAAAGTTCATGCAGCCACGAAGGCAGTCAAAGTGAATGGGTTCATTGCAGTTTCAATTATTTATAAACTGCTTTCTTAATTACCAGATCAAAAAGCTTCCACTATACTAATCAATACAAGGCCTTTGTGGAAAGGAAGGCACAAATATCATCATTTCCTAGAATCACCTAATTCTAAACGTGTTTCTTCAAAAACAAAATGACAACATTGTACTTCACAATGCTTTAGACATTATATGGCAAAAATAATAAAATGATAAAATCATGAAGGGCATAGATCGGGTGAATGCACATAGTCTTTTTCCAAGGTTGGGGAATCAAGAACAAGAGGAATAGGTTCAGGGTGAGAGGGGAAAGAGTTCAAAGGAACCTGAGGGGCAATTTTTTCACCCAGAGGGCGGTCAGTATATGGAATGAGCCCAGAGGAAGTGGCTGAGGCAGGTACATTAACAACACTTAAAAGGCACTTGGATAGGAAGGGTTCAGAGGGATATGGGCCAAACATGGGTAAATGGGACTAGCTTAGATGGGAATCTTGGATAGCGTGGACCAGTTGGGCCAAAGGTCCTCTTTCCATGCAGTATGAGTCTGTAATAGTCTATTGCCCTCATGGAAACTGGGTTTAGAAATGCTCATTATCAGATGTAGATATTATTTTGCATAGTTGACATTGATGCCAATTATAAATATAGAAAATTAATCCCTGTAAACTATATTTAAAGGAAAGCAAAAAAAGCCTATTTAAATCTTTCACTCTTTCTTTTTAAGAGTTATATTAGTGTTACTTTCTCTGGTGACTTGCGTCTTCCAATTCTTTTTGCAACGGACTGTAACTTGCGTCAGACTGATACAATAATGTTATAACATATATGCCAACACAACAAAAACTATGAACTAAATTACTTGGTAACAATTAACAGCAATGAGAACCATCAAGGCAGAATTTGGAATGCAGCAGGCTTATTTAACGGTATCCTTGATCCCTGTCTGTGCTAAATTCCATGGCATGCTGATTATTTCTGGAAATTAAGATCATGGTTCATGATAAACTGATCAGAAATTTTTTCTAAAAAATAGTGAACCCACCACGAAATCCTGAAAAAAAAATGAACAGCTGTGTAGTAATAAGTAGTCCCAAACGCAGATATGAACTCAATGGGTACTGGAATTAATTTGTGTAAGATATTTCACAGTGCATGCTCTTCATAATCTGGAAGCATTACTAGCCCATTAACAGATCCCAAGAGAAAGAAAAATAGTAATAAGGCAACTTTTGAATCACCAGGTAGAATTAGCTACAGAATAATTTATTTTTCCTTGTCTCCTGGGAAAGTAGTGGATTGGGGCCACCTTTCAGTCTACTAAAGGGAGGGGCCACAAATGCTTATGAACCAAAGTAAGAGCTCGTCAAAACAGTAGTGCCCTCCTGGTTAAACTCCACTGCCTTTTGATTCAGATTCTTGTCTTTCAACACACAGCTGTGTCAGGCGTTTCAATTAACTGCCTCTCTAACGCCTCTGTTCCTAGTGAAAAGGGAGACGGCAGTCTATTAACTAGCAGGAAAAAAACTTCAGGAAGCCAAGGACTAGTTTGAGGAGTCAAAGGTCAAAGCTGTAGCCACGGAACAGTGAAGAAGACAAAGGTGTGACTTGATGATTGAGCAAGCAGTAAGAAGGAGGACTGTACACTGCAGGAAAGGGATGTCACAGCTAAAAGCTAAGGAGCCCTTAAGGTGCTGGCTCTCATTGTAGTCAGTGAGTCATTTGGAGAAACTTGAACAGTATATTAAATCATGGGCTCCAGGGTGAGTGAAGGTGGTCTTGTGAATGCCTGAATTCTTTTGAATTGGCCTTTTTTTTCCCCTGAGATTCAAAGTTCTGACTGAATGGATTTGTGCTATCAAGAATGAGCACAAATCCACTACTTATTGAGAACTGGACGAGATCATTCAGATTAAGCAACGGTAAAAACGTGTTTCTTTGATCCAATTAACCAAAAGGATGTTCTGTAAAATATGTTAGATGAAATCCCTGTAGCTTCTCAGAAGACAAATGCAGACGGATTATAAGTAGGAACTTCAGATCCTCTCAGTCATTCATCTTACCTTCTGGCCAGCAGTAGGCTTCTGTGAAACAATTTTACAAAGAAAGTAATTGCTTGGGGAGAGAAGTTTGGAACTGATTCAGGAATAGTGCATTCAAGCATATCAAACTTCTTTGAAATTTATTTAAAATTGTTTTGTTATTATACAGCCTGAGCACTGATTCATTCTGCAGCCGAACAGTTAAGCTTTGATCTGAAAATTCATAAGGATGTGGAAGTCATGATGGAAAATCAACTACCTCAAATTCAGTGCAGGTCTTCTTAAATAGTTTGAAATGACTGGCATGTTCACTGCTCTTTGCCATTCCAGTAGTCATCACATCACTTAATGGTTAACAACCCGACAGAAAATTCTGGAGGTACTCAGCAGATCTGGAAGATATGTAGAGAGAGACAAGCTGAGTTAAAGTTGGAGGTTAATGTCCTTCTATCAGGACTGTACAGTTGTGATACAAACTGGAAGGATTGGTTATCTTAAATTGTGAATTCATTGCTGAGTCCTGAGAACTGTAAAATGCCTACTGTAAAAATGAGATACTGCTTTTCAAGCTTGCATTGGGCTTTGTCGGAACGGTGGAAGAGGCCAAAGAAAGAGGTTAAAGTAAGAGTGAGATGGAAAATTAACATAACAGGCAACTGGATGTTCAGATCACTCTTGTATACTGAGCTGCAAAGTGGTCACTTAATCTGTGTCTGCGATTTCCAATGTAGAGGAGACTATATTGTCAGCAATGAGTGCAGTGCACTAAATTGGGTAATAAAAGTTCATCAACATGTGATATTAACTCAATTTTTCACTCTCCACAGATGTTGCCTGAACTGTTGGTATTTCCACCAGATTTTTCTTATTTCTGATTTCCAACAAATGTTCTCTATCTCACAGTTCCAGCATCAGTTCTCTATCTCTTAATATCTCTATCTCTAAGTAATGATTTCTATCTTTTCCTTTCTTGATGAAAGTTCATCAACCTCTTTTGACTCTTTTTGCCACAGCTGCTGTTTGACCTGTCTGAGTATTTCTGGCATCTAGAATTTTTTATATTTCATCTGTCTGAGGAGGATGTGTACTTGCAATTGCACACCATAGAATTCTAGAAATATCTGGTACATAGGAAGGCATTCAGCTCAGAGAGTTTGTGCTAGGCAAAAAATAAGGCAATTTAAACTATTCCCAGTTACCAGTTCTATTCCCAGTTACCAGTTCTCAGTCTGTTACCTTGTGGGTTATGGCTCTTTATGTGCTCAACCAGATTTTTTTTTTAAAATGTGATGAGGATTTCTACCTTGACTGCCAGTCATACAGTGAGTTCCAAATCCTCATTACAGATGGGATGAAAAATCTTTTGAGTTCAGCTATAACCTTTCAACAGATTATCTTAAACCTAAACATCTCTGCTAAAGGAAATAGGTCCTCCCTGTTCATCCTGCCCAGAAATAAAAAGATTTCTGGATTGTTAAGGAAACCAAGGAATTTGGGGATAGTGTTGGAAAATGGTGCTGAGGTGGAAGATCCACCACAATCTTAATGAATAGTAGAGCAGGTTCAAAGTTCTTGACAGCCTACTTTCGCTCCTATTTGTTATGTCTCTCTTATTCTCCTGTTCAAATACCAATCCTGAGGATGCAATAATGGAAAATAATAGGAAATCACTTATTGTCTAGTATGAGTTTTTGCATTCTAAAATCAGCTGTGAGGGAACAACTGTTTGATACAGGAATATTTCAGTCCAGCTATTCGCAATTTCTAAACCTGGCCTTGAGGAGTGGTTACACATATTGATTACACTTGGAAAAAGATGCAAAGAGGGATGCTATTAATGATACCTTGAAGCTAAATGTGGGCAGCCTTCCCTCTTCTGTTAACTGGGCAGATTGCAGGGTCATGGTTAGAAAACTTGGGTAGAGGTTAAAGGAAGGTTAAGGCAGCACAGCTGAGCATCAGCGAGTTGGCCCCCTATTGGGATGGGACAGAGTGCTAAGCCAGCTATAATTCACAGTCGAAGTGTAGACAATCACCTGTAGAATAGAAGGAAGAAAATCAGAAGCAAGTCATCCCTGGAGCTAAAATAAATTAACAAATCAGAAGGAGGTTCTTACTCTGACGAAAGCTAAAGAGGATTAAGATGAAAACAAAAATTCCTCGCTCCTGTCCTGTCACACAGAGTTTAGAACTAACCATCAAATGAAAGGTCAATGTCTCTAATAGGGTCCATTGCTGCAAGTGAGATGGATCCCATCACTGTCCATGGTACAGTGAAATACAAACAGATATGGCACATGCTGTTAGTCGACTGGTTTGTGTGCTCACCAGCAGCTGTGAGCCAATACAATTGGTTTCAGCGGTCACTTTGCAATGAAAAGGTTTAGCCTGTACCAGATTTCCCCCAAACATCTCCCATTCAAGGCACTAGTGGAGGTATTCATGTTTCTTTGTTGGCTCCTTCTATAATGTCTTAAGAGATTAACAGTGAGCATGAATGAGGGCCCACGGATTAAACAACAAAAGCCAGACTCACTACATTGCTGTTTTGATTTTTTTGTCCTTCCCCCCAGTAGCTTGAAGTGAGAGTTAATGCATCCAGGAGCTTCAATAGTTTGAAAAATATATGTGAATCCTTAGAAAAATTATCTTTTTCTCCTTTTACTTCCCACCTCCCACACTTCCCGAAATCTACCATTCCACAAACCTTTCCTTAACCAGGAGACTGAAAGGGCAATCTGCTTGCAGCTCTGTTAGAATCCCTAATGTGACTGATCACATGGAGATGCCTGAGAACAGGGTTGGTCAAATCACACTCCCTCACCCCAAAGGGACAACACCTTCACCCCTTTACCCATCCATGGATCCCACACTATATGAAAAATTACAGAAAGCTAATTCATGATTTCTCTACTCCCTGCCGCAACACATTGGTATATAGGCCAAGTAAGTACTTGGCTTTGGAACTTTCTGTTGATAATAACCAGTTAAAGCATTTTCCCTCTGAATATAATAGAGGCCTTTGTAGATCCTACTCATATTTTGTTTATCTTGCTGTTGTCTCCTTTTGACTGCCTTGCATGAACTGTTATGCTGGCTTCGGATATATATTTCAGAACCTGCCAGTTGGGAGTAAATGCAGACACGGCTCCCAGCGTTGTCTCGGATGCAGAGCAGCTGAACTGTGACCAGCTTTCAGCAATGTGACACTGCACTGATTTGGTGAAAGACTATCCCAGCAGTTTTATTGTGCTGTGCGTCCCATGTTGATTTCCCAAGTAAAATCTTTCAGTAAATCAACCCATACTGTCCATCTCTTTAATCCCTCAGCAACTCAATCTGTGCAACTCATTTCTTTAATACACGGTTTGGAGACAGATAGTGCCTGTTTGCAGTGGTGATCTCAACTAGCCCAGGAAGGCCTCGGCTTGGAAACCTGAATATTAGGTAGTTCTTTAACTTGATTTTTAAGAATAGAATAGCAAGCATTTACTTTGTTAATAAAAGGACATATGTTAAAGGAAGTGTCTGATATGCATATAATTTATCAATCAATCACGCACACACACACACAGAGGAAGGACCTATTTCCCTTGGTAGAGGGGTGAATGGTCAGAGGACATAGATTTAATTTTATTGTTGGACAGAGTTAGAGAGTCAAGGAACAGAATGATGGGATTCTGGAATGCTGTGCCTGAACAGGTGGTGGAAAGAGAAAACCCAAATTCGTTTAAAATGTACATGGATGAGCACTTTGAGCTGGAACCTGCAGGGCTTTGGACCAAGTGCTAGGGAGTGTGAGTAACCTAAGCAGATCCATTTTTGACCATCCACAGTAGGATGAATGGTCTGCTGCTCTGCATAGATTTCTGTGATTCTATAACAATGCACCTCCTCTTATTGGTGCAGTCTAGCATGAATTGCAACTTGCCGCTCATGACTGGGCCTCTGCTGATGCATCCAGCCAAGGAATAATGCAACCAGTGATGGCAGAACATCCCTATCATTCCAAAGCAGCGGGCAACAGACTACCTACATTCCACCCAGTGGCGTGGTTTGATTGCATGTTGAAAGCTCCTTGCCTATTTTCACCGGGTAACAACCTCTCAAATGCTTCATGGGTGCATTGTTTAAGCTAACGTGAGTGGCATTGATGCATCGTAAGAGAATGCATTGAGTTGGTGGTACAATGAATGTAGAAAAAGACAAGTAATGATTGTATTTACTATATATATGATGAATGAAGCATATTTTTGAAATTACAAAACTCAATTTTTGCCCCCATAATTCCCATTTCACTTGTCAGTGAGGAAGACAATTGGAGCAAACCGTGGATTTTGCGTGTGTACAATATTTAATTTAAAATTATTGATATACAGGCAAGTTATTGATCTGTGCTGTTGAAATTCTGTTGTTTTTAACAAATAAAAAGATCATAGAAGTAACTTTGGCCAAAGTTTGAAATCAACTGTTAACTGGATGCTATAAAATTAAGGCAACACATGTAAAGGTTTGTTTTTAGTTTCGGTCCAAACCAAAACACCTACAGGTTTGGCACCCAGATACTCAATAGATATAATTTTAATCGAGCAGTTTATGTGCACTCCTCACACTATTTCAACTGAAGCTGTGTATTTAGCTGGCACAAAGAGCACATTGCAAGGTGGCACAGTAGCTGCTACAATGGAGCCCCTGTGATATTACTACTTGCAGCACAGTGGCGCAGCTGGTGGGGTCACTGCCTCACAGCTCCATGGACCTGGGTTCAATTCTCTCCTCCAATGCTGCCTGTGTGGAGTTTGTATGTTCTCCCTGTTACCCCATGGGTTTCCTCCGGGTGCTCAAGTTTTCTCCCATAACCCCGAGACGTGGGTTGGAAGGTTATTTGGCCACTGTAACTTGCCTCTTGAGTATAAGTTAGTTGTAGAATCTGAGGATGTGGGGAGGGTAAAACGGGATTAATGTAGGATTAGTGTAAATGTTCACCATGGACTCAGTAGACAGACTGACCTGGTTCTGTGCCGTATGACCCCATGACTACCCGTTGATGGGACGTTTGCTCTTTGTCATTTGATAATCACAGTTGCAAATGGGAAGCCAGTGGGTGGAAACTAATAGATTGGGAATTGTAGCTTCAGTTATGCATCGGACTCCTTTTCTATAATCTGGTTGCATTGAAATTAATGGAACTGAGCATCTATGGGTGACTGATGCTATAACACTCATCTCATCCCAGCAACAGAAGACAGATTTCTAGTCCCAGGTATTTTCTAGGAGATAAGGAAGCAAAACTAAGGGAAAATATTCAATGTTTATACACATAATAAGATCAAGTACCTTCTGAAAATTTATTTTGTTTACTTTCAAATTTTGTTGGAAGTATCACACAGATATTATCATTTATGTATTTATTAGTGAATAAAATAATTTTTAATCTTCTTGAGAACCTCCAGCTATTTACTCAGAGTCTTTGGAATCTTCTTTGCTTCCACACTTCTGGATGATGCAAATGGATCTACAAAACATAGGCTTAGTCTTTAAAAACCCTTAATTTGGTGAGATTCCAATGCCTGAGACTACTCCATATCATGAAAATCTTTTGTATTAAAGCTCCTTGTGCAAAATTGTTGGCTGACGTAAAATTAAGTAATGCCAACTGCTCACGAGGGAGTATTGTTTGCCTCAAACCAACCTATTTTGTTTGACAAAACAGAAATGTTTCTTGCAGTAAACTTTGAGGTTCAATAGAGGGTGGCCCACATAAACTTGTGTCACAGAACATATGTGGATCTCTATCAGGTCAAGATAATATCACCAAATATCTCATTATTGAGACATGTTAGTGATAATCTACGTATCCAGAGAAGAAACAGTGCTCATTTATAATGATGATTACCACAGCTATGAAGAGGGTCTAATGCCAGATGGAAGTTGCAAAAGTCATTTATTCAGAGCTGAGCCAGTAAACAACACTCCAGGCAGAACTGGACTACCATCCCAGTCTCAATTTATTCTGCTGATAGAAATGTTATAATTATAGCCCGCTGAGAAGTAGCCAAATGTTCTTCAAAGAAGTTAGCCTCCTCTTCAAAGGAAGTGAAGGGCTGAACCTGGGCAGCTGCTCTGTTAAGTTATGTTTATTCAGTTCAACCTAAAATCCACATCATCACCATGAATCAGAACTCTGTGGGCACACAATATTTGCCAATGTAAAATATCTTCAACAAATTCATAGTATCATGCAGTGTAAAAGAATATCAGTTGGCTCATCATGGCCTATGCTTTTTATAAGATCCATCCAATAAATATCATTCCTCCATTGTTACCCTGAATCTATTTTTCCTTTTTAAATACTCATCCATTTTCCTATTGAATCTGCTTCCACCTCATTTAAGGAGATTCATTCCATATCATAACAATTTGCTGCTTGAAGAAATTCCTCCTCATTTCACCTCTGGTTCTTTTGACACTCGTCTAAAAACTGTGCCACCTTGTCAGGGTCCCTTCAATCTGTGTGAACTGTTGCTCCCAATGTACTCCATCAAAGCCTCTCAAAATTTTGAACATCTCCATTAAATCTCTCCTCAAACTTCATTAGATTTGCACTTAACCTTAACTCATTTTAAAGATGCCTAGAAATTTGTCTGATTGGTAAATCTAACATGCTGTAGTGATGGCACCTTATTGTGCCCTGCCTTTCAAATTCAATACATCGAAGTCAATGCAACTAGACCTTGGAGGCAGAGTAAAACTGGCTGCAGCTCTGGTGCAACACACTCAGTATTACTGACCCAGGATTAATTTCTAGACTTCTGAAAATGGACCCTGAGATTTAAAATATGTTATCATCAAAGCAAAAAAAAAGGTTATGCATGAGAAAGATATTGTCTTGTTTGTGTTCAGAATGTCAGCACTAAACAGTCCAAAACTGCACCTCAAATTGTGTGGCTAGATGTAGAAGAGAGGTGATAGAACAGAAAGTTTGGAATTGAAGACTATATTGCCCCAGAGTGAAAGGCCCATCATATTTCCAAGACCTTAGAGTTATATAATGTGCCTCAGAAACAACACACACTGTTTCGTATGCGTTAATTGACAGCCACATATGCAGGCAAATGAAGCATACATTTTACAACAAAGTCAGTAACGAGTTATTCTGTTTCATTGAGCACCTGAAGGTAGAAAGTCACTGGAAAGACATATGGTCTTCTTGGAATGACCTTTCATCCTCTTGAGTTGGAATTGGCAGGCAAGAACTCAGTTTAACATCTCATTCAAACCGTGATATTTCTAACAGAACAATTTTCCCAGTCCTCCCCCAGTACTGTAGTGTCAGCCTACGAAGGCGCAAAGAAATAATTTCCATTCAAATGTCATCATTCACATCCTCTGGATATTGCAAGCTGGTCCATAGCCAATGAAACCAGGATAATGTCCTTAAACTGCAGGTTAAGGTTTGACCCACAACTCCCAACTCAGTTGTGTGAGTACACCAGGCTGACGCAAAGAGATTACACATGCTATTGTATTAGTTATTGCAAGAAATACAACTTTCAGTCCAGCTTTAACCATATCACTTGTCATTATGGTGCTTGTTCTACCAATCAAAGGGAGTCTGAATTCCAATGTAAGACAACTTGGTAAAAAGGGAATTGTTAATCAGTGCCACAGAAACACTTTTATCTCCACGCACATTCATAAATTTTGGCAAACAGGAGATGTGCATCTGCAAAAGGAAACAGTCCTGTCGCATTGCACATGGATAAAGAATGTCGGGAGAAAGCCTAAGTTATAATACTGCCATCCTTCATTAGAAAAGGAGCAAATCGTCTTCCTGTAAATTGAGATCTGTGACCAGAGAAATAAGCAGCCAAAAAAATAGAATGAAAGAAGTAAGAGTGACTTTCATTGGCAGCTAAAGTGACAGAGATAATCAACTGTCTTTAGAGAGAATGGCTCATTAATAAGTAGAGATACGGAAAAAGTGAATAAACAATGCACCAAACCAATGGTTAGAGGACTTGAATAAAGGGGAACAATGCATGACAAATAGAGGGAAAGAAAGAAAATGAAAAAAAAGAAAAACAAGTAAATAACAAAAATGCTACCATAAGGTGTTGCTTATACTCAACAAGTCAGGCAGCATCTGTGGAGAGAAAAAGAAAGTTAACACTTCAGGTTGATAACCTGTGTTATTTTCTTTCATAGACCTGAGATTACAATGAGATCACACTGGAAACACCCAGGAGGTCAGTCACATTAACTGTTTATCTTTCCATAGATGTTGCCTGACCTATTGAGTGTTTCAAGCATTTTCCACTTTTATTTCAGATTTCCAGCATCTGTTTTTTTTTCTGTTTTTTTTATTGAGAATCCTATTGAATAGCAGAGTCAGCTTCAGGGACCAAGCAGCTTCCTCCTGCTCCTAATTTGTGTGTATGTGTGTACCGATGCTTGACCTGTTGAATACTTCCAGCACATCCTGTATGTTGCTTTCATAAAATAGCATGGAGGGAGGGCAAGAGTAGGAATTACTTTGATGTTAATAAAGGCCAAATGCTAGGGTCCTAAAGATTACTTGGAGTTACTGCAGGAATCTTGCAAGAAGTATAGAGCAAATCCCATGATTACATATTAGAGATAGGAAGAAGGTTCCCAGGAAAATTACAACAGAAAAGCAGGATCAATTCAAAAAAAGCTACAGGCCAAGTGTTTGCATGGCCATATCCATTCGCTTTTCTGAATGCCGTAAATTTCTACGATTCACGACTTTACCAGAGGCTTTCAAAAAAAAGCAGAAAATCATGAAAAAGTTAAGCAATCCCCATGACTATCAACAACAATCATTTCCACCCCAATAAGAATAATTCAGGTAGTGAGAGAGGCAAAAATAGAGGGCTTAGAACAACTAGTGAGATAGAAAGAAAGAAAACTCAAGCTGCAACTGAGTATTTAAGACTCCTTAGGTAGTAATTTGACATCAATCTGAAAACCTAGATGTAATTGGTTGAAAATAAGGAGGCTGCCTGACTTTTGTTTGTCTTGTCACAAGTTCAGGGGTGCAGTGTATGAATCAGACTCTCCAGCTGAATGGAATAGCTGCAAGGGGCTCTCCTGGTCCTTTAGCTTGTCGGCATAGAGGTGATTTTCTCATTCCATGTCCCTAGCTATCCTCGCTTTATTGTGTCAATAGAACAGAGTTCTTTACAACTAGTTTAATCAGCTTAGGGAACTGACTGAGTAAGCTGGGGTGCCCCCAGTGCCTTGATACAGGTGGATCCTCTCAGGGGGTCAGCTTGTAAAAGCCCACAATTGTGAATCTTGGAGAGAACGCAGAATTTCTGATAATTTTGCTGGTTTTAGAAGATTCATGATTTTAACCTCTCAATATTACCATTCAGAGAATACAAAGGCAAGTTTTAGATTGAAGCCTATGTCCTTTAATAATTCTTAAAATATAAATCATTTGCAAATACAATGTAGCCATTAAATGTATTTTAGAAAGTAATCTTGTGCAAGCCAATATTGCTTTTGAAATTTACATATGAAATAAGAAAATGACCCAGAAATTCCAGTGCACCCAAATGCCCTTAGACCAATACTTAAAGAGCTCTGTGCCTTTTCTTTGTTAAAACCAAAAGTGGTCTTAGGCCATCAGGAAGCTGGGAGGAATGGAAGGGATTGAGAGGGTGGTGGGATGATTGGGGGATTAGGGTAGGCAGTGGTGGCAATCAAGGGCCAGGAAATGGGACCCGTAAGATAAATGGCAAGGGCGTGGAGGAGTGCCAGCCAGGTTGGGATCATGAAAAAAGGCCTGAAGATCAGGGTTAAGCAGAATCAGAGGGGAGGGTTGAATGCCTATAAGATCAAGGATGGGTTAACAATCAGAATGGTGACTGAAAGGGAGGGTTGGGGGCATGTGGTGGCCAAGATAGGATAATAGGAAATTGGGCCTTTATCATGGGTCTGCAATTCAGCATAGTATTGTTTCAGAAAGTTTGGAGTGAAATCTGGGAGCCAGAAGTAAGATCAGGAAGAGGGGAAGATGGGGTGCAGTTGGAGTTGTGGAACTCTCTTGGTGCGAAGCGAGTTGTCCTGGGGCGCTGAATATTTCTTTCAACACATTTTCAGGACCTGGGCTTTGCTGGCAAAACCAGCATTTACTGCATATTGCTAATTGCCCTTGACAAGGTGAGTGATCTCCTTGAACTGCTGCAGTCCTTCTGGTGCAGATAGAGTCACAGTTCTGTGAGGCAGAGAGATCCAAGGTTTAAATCCAGTGATAAAGGAGGACCAGTGATATATTTGCCAATTAAAATGGTGTGTGTGACTTTGAGGGGAGCCAATGGCTGTTACTCCCAGGACAATGATGATTGCCTTTTCCCTGCAATGCTCCAACGAGAGATTGCATGGGGAATGAGGTCATCCTGTGTGCAACTGACATGAAATTGCAAGAGGCCGGAAATGCTCAGTGGTGAGAAACAGGCAGGAAATGGTCATTATCATGTTTTAGTCTCAGAACATTTGATTTTCAATCTCGTAATGCTGAAAATAAAAGTCAGTCAATCATATTTCAATGCAACAACAACCACTCAGAAGGAGGATGAATTAACTAGAATCTAGATTTGAGTCTTCTTGATTTAGTTTAGGACCTGAAAATAAATTTATTGAACTATTACATTATAATAGAAATTCACACTTATCTTGAGCTCATGTATCATTCTGGATAGAAGGAAGATGTTTAAGATATGCTTACCATTTTACAATGTGATATTTTAGACCATCAGTAACTTCCCAAGTGGGCAATTTTGTTCTTTTTTTTGCTAAAATCAGAATTATTCTGAAGTTAGTTAAAACTCATACTTCAATGTTATCAGTGCTTGGCATGGTATGAGGAGATTATCAAACAATTTACACAATAGGCCAGAGTCGGAAGGAAGAGTGTGGCCTCTAAGGCTGATTTGTGTGCCTGGTAGCATAGAGGTTGAGTATTTACTCCAGATCAGTTAAAATGTTATTTAACAGCCTATATGGTAACCTGAGCCAAAAAGCTGAAATGGCAGAAGTGACTCAGTAGTAAATTTGACAAAAATAACAACCTCAGCCTCATGTTAGCTCTTGTGTCCAGGGAGTGCAAGATAAGAGCTGTAATAATGAAATATTCTACTTCTGTTGATAATTAGCTTACCAAAATAATTTGTGCTTGGATAAGGAATTCTCTAAACTTAGATTTAAAAAAAACAGCCAATTTGCTATCTCCATCCGACAGTTCACTTAATGAGTCATTTGGAGATTTAATCAAAACTAAAATATTCCTGTGGAAACAAAGGAAGACCCTGCTGATAAGGCTGATCTTGAATTCCTCCTTTAACTCCTGTATCTCTGCAATATCAGTAATCATAAGGCAAAACACCAGATGATGATGGGCATTTTCCCTCTGCTGGAAGGGCTGATCAATTAACTGATGCAGGTTGGTGAGCTTAGTGGTCACCTAGAGCACCTCCAGCACTATGGTTAAGTAATCATTGTTTATGTGGGAGGAGACATGGATGAGTCTGATCCATATCCTCTCAGCAGTCACTTAATTGTCATCAATGGGAAGAATCTAGGGTCAACCTATCTCTTGCTAATCTTAGGCCAATAAGAACAGAAGTAGAAGGAATAAAGTCTTGGGTCTTTATTTTGACATCCAATTCATAAGGTTTTTCTTAGCTAATTAACTGCTTTTCTTATGTATTGTCTTGCCAAATGTTGTGGCTAATTTGCACACCTCAAGGCTCCACAAACAATAGTGAGGTAATGGAGACAATGCCCAGTTGATTGACATCAATTATGTCGGACAGTGGAAAAAAGCCCTCCCAAATTATCTGATAGTTTTTGTCCACTGTTTTAGCCGTATGTATCAGTTATCTGCCCTAATTATATAATGTTCCAACATTCTTATATGGTTGTTGAATGCTTCTGCATTTTACATTCACCTTAAGCTATCAGTGCTCATCACTTGACGTCTGCTGGTTGGGACGGTGTGCCTAGAAATTAGATTACACTCATTTTTTAGTCTGCTAAATGAGTGTTGCATTTAGTGGACCCACAAAATGTTAAATTGGTGGCATTCATCTTTAAAAATCATTAGGATGGTTTGTATCCATTTTCTTTCGTTAAAACCTGTGCATTTCCTGACAGTCACCCTAACTGTTCATTAATTCAATTTTTAACCTTGATAATCGATGAATAGTTCCCAGCTAAGGTGTTTCTGTTTTCCATCAAAAAGATTCTTCAAGCCAAACTAACAGACTGGGATCATGCTGAAACTCCACAGAAAGATTTCAACCTGAATGTGCTGGAGAATATTTTTTTTAAAAGGCAAAGATTTTTTAAATGTTGAATGGCTACCAAAGTACTCAGAGATAATTGCAAGATACAATAGACTCTCAAGGCTCAAGTTTAATGAGGCTGTCAACAGCCAATAAATCTACTTTGGGAGGGAGACAAAAGCAAGTCTGGTTAGAATGCAGTGAGCAAAACAAAAGGAAATTAGATTCCTAATGGGACATCCTCAGATTGTATCGAGAAGCAAAATACACTGGAGCATTAAAAGTATGTGATGACTATTATGGCACAAAAGGAAATACCAATTAAGAGGAAGCTGAATGATCAGATGTGTCAATGACTTAGGAACTGCAAGACAATACAAAACCAAGTTCACTAAGTTTTCCTTCTACCAGTAAGGTCATATGACATGATATTAATGGCACTGCAATCAATTTCTATCAATGTTTCTATCCAAGTTGCTGATAATGGGGTTTACATCTATAATGGAGACATGAATGGCTCATGGGGTTGCCAAAGCAGTGGCGATCTCAGCTGATATTTACAGTGAAAAGGAAGGCTTTATCTGCTCTGTAATTTGACCTCCATGGGTGCTTTTGAGGGTCAAGCAGCATCTCTGGAGGCAAAAGTGCATGTTGACTTTTCGGGTCAAGACTTTCGTGATCTGAGGAGGTCAGAAAACATGAGTTCTTCCAGGGAAGCAATTGCTTCAGGTCCTTCAGATTTCTGCAGTTCTGATAGAGGAGTAGGAAGTCAAGTAGAAAGAAACAACTTCACAGACATGTGGATTTGTCCAGACTACAGCCTTTCCAAACATTTAGGAATTAGTAGTTTGCACATCCAACAATCCTTAGCAATTTAGAACTCTTCTTGAAATGGAAAAGCCAAAGCTCCCTCCAGAGTGTGCATCATCACAAGTGAAAAAATCCTTATTGTCAGTACCATGAATTTGGGAAGCTCGGATTGCTTGTTCCATATGAGATGTTTATTGCATTGGAGACAAAGGCAGCCCCCTTCTTTCATTGCTACATCACTCCAGTTTAGGGTTAGGGTTTTTTTTTCTGTGGAACCAATTATAACTACAGCAATGGAGACTGTATCAGTAAAGACCAACGTCCCAGACAGCAGATGCATGAATTAAACTGGTGGCATAGGTCATAGTGTTCTAAGACAAAGACTGGAAGTAATGATTGTCATGTTTCGAAGTTCCCTAGATTCTAGTACAATCATAGTGGATTGAAAAGCAGTACTATTCAAGAAAGGAGGAAGAGAGTAATAATAAATGGGTCAATTTCAGGCTGTGAAGCAAGGCTTAATGTTTAGGACTCAGCTCTTCACAATCTACATTAATGACTGATAAATAACCAATTGTACTTTGCTGACAATGCAAAGCTAGGTGGAATAAACAGCTATAAGGATGATTTAAAGATTCTGTGCAGGGATATGATTGGGTTAAGTGATGGGCAAAAAGCTGGTCTTCATCAGTCAGGGCATTAAGTACAGAAGTTGGGATGTTATGTTGCAGTTGTACAAGATGTTGGTGAGGCTGCATTAAGAATATTGTGTCCAGTTTTGGCTACCCTGCTATAGAAAGTTACCATTAAGCTGGAAAGAGTGCAGAGGAGATTTACGAGGATGCTGCTGGGATCCAACAGACTGAGTTACGGAGAGAGGTTGAGGAGATTGTGACTTCTTTCAATGGAGCATCGGAGAATGAGGGGTGATCTTCCAGAGGTGCATAAAATCATGAAGGGCATAGATAGGGTCAATGCACACAATCTTTTACCCAGAGTTTGGGAATCAAGAACTAGAGGCCACAGGTTTAAGATGAGAGAGGAGAGATTTAATGGGAACCTGAGGGGCAACTTGTTCACCCAGAGAGTGGTCAATATCTGGAATGAGCTGCCAGAGGAAGTGGTTCAGGCAGGTACATTAACAACATTTAAAAGGCACTTGGAGAGGTACATGGATAGGGAATCTTCAGAGGGATAGGGACTAACCACAGGCAAATGGGATTAGTTTAGATGGGAATCTTGGTCGGCATGGAGCAGTTGGGTCAAAGGGCCCATTTCTGTGCCGTATGACTCTGTGGCAGATGGAGTACAATGAAGCACAAAATTATTCATTTTGGTAGGAAGAATAGAAAATAGAAAAAACAATTAAAATTGATGTTTGGAGAGGTTTGGATGTGCTTTATGAATCACAGGAAGTTGGTAAGAGATTAGGATGGCAAATAGAACCTTGGATCTTCGTTGCAAGGGCGTTGACATACAGCAGTAAAGAAGTCTCGCTAGGACTGCCGAGTTTTGACTAGATCACACCCTTGGAGAGCTGTGAACGGGTTTGGTCTCAACCCAGAGACAATACGCCTATCTACAACACAGAAGGAAACCATTCAATCCATTGTGTCCATGCTGACTCCCAGCAGAGCAATCCCATCCCCCACTTATTTCCTTGTAACCTATTCTCTCTTGCGTGCCCATCAACTTCCCCTGATTCTCCTGCCACCCACCTGCACTAGGGATAACTTACAGTTGCCAATTAACCTACCAGCATGATATTGGGATGTGGGAGGAAACCAGAGCAACCAGAGGAAGCACACAGACACAGATAGAATGTGCAAACTCCACACAGACAGTGCCTGAAGTAAAAACTTGCTCATGTCACCAAAACTGTGAAGCAGCAGCACAACCTGCAGTTCACTATATTGAGTCCACTGAGAGGGTCTTTTCATTGGGAAAGATTGAGCAGAACAAGTCCATATTCTCTGGAGATCAGACGAATGAGTGCTGATTTCATTGAAATCGACAAGATTCAGTAGGTGCTTGAAAAAATGCTTGTGGAGAAGTTGTTTTTCTTGACTAGAAAGTCTAGAGCTAGGGGTAGAGTCTGAGGACAAGGGATCAGACATCAGAAGGAGTTCCTTCACTCAGGAGATTGCGTATCTTTGGAATTCTCAACTGCCGAAGGCTGTGGATATTCAGTCATTTAGTATGTTCAAAATGCAGATCAATAGATTTATGGAATCCTGAGGAATCAAAGGCTATGCCCCTATTCCTCATGTTTTGACCTCTCACTCCTGTGGCTGCTAAGTCAATTGAAGCTTTCAAGAATGAGACTGATAGATTTTTGTTAGGGCATGGATTGTTACAGGATAAAGAGTAAAGGCAAGGAAATTGAGTTGAGGTAAAAAACGAAAACGAACCATGATCTAATTCATTGATTAAACAAACTTGAGGGGGATGTACGGACTAATCTTGTTCCTCTGTTCCTATGAAACAGTCTCCAACATTCTATTTAGATGCATTTCATTGCAACAGTTTTATTCTGTTTTGATGCAGTGTTATCAGCTTTTATTTCTGCATACTGCAGAAAGTTTATCCATTCTACTAATCACAGCAAGCTCAAATCCTGTGCAAAGCCAGAAGAGATGAAACATCCTCAGTTATGCAGAGAGAATGATAAAGCTCTTCTGGGAGGAATGGCTGCCAGCTTGGTTCAGACATGGTCTGTCTCCCAACCCTGTTCCATTTTCGTTCACCACAGTAAACATTTCTCTAGGCTAACAAGGCTCAGGGTAATCAGAAACATGCTAACATAGGGGAAAATGCCTACAAAAAAAAAAGAAGCTTGAAGCATATTCAGGAAACAAATGTGATCAATTATCCAAGTGTGTGATTTGCAAATACCTTATCTCTGGACTCCTTGTAAATAAGTGCTTGATTGTTACCAAATGTAGGTTTGAAAATTGAAACGTTCTTTAGCACACATGATTCGATTGGCTTGAGATGATGTGGGAATTGTTACTCAGCCTTTATTTTGCTAACAAAGTCACAAAAGTGTTTAATACTGAGTCGTATTTCATTATTTGGGCAGTAAATTTAAGTATGGACGTTGTCTAATGTTATAACTTTAAGATTATCACACAAAACCACTTCAACTATTTGTGGTTAGCAAAGATAGAATACCATGAAACAACTCAGAATTTTTACCCATTCTTTTTCCTCTTCCAATATATGTACTTTACTCATAATAATATATATTACTTTTAAATTGCATTGTGAATGAGTTGCTGTTTGCTGAGTATGAGCTGACATCCAAATGGAATTTAAGAGATTAATTCACATTTGACCTACTTCAGCTCCAGTGATAATGAGGGGTGCAGGGCCACAGAATTAATCTCTCTCAATTTGTGGCTCTCAGGGGTGCTTGTAAGGCTGCGAGTACTTGGATTGTAAAAGTCTCCTGTAGTGTGAAGGAGCTTCTGTTAGCATTCTATTGAACTCTTCAGTTATGGAGTGAAACACTGACTTGAACTATCCAAGACTGCTAATTAACTCTTTGATTGCCGTGCTGCTGACATTGGTTACTGCTTATCACCTACTTACATTCAAATATTTGTTTCTCTTGCCCACAATGAATTCTTCAGCTAAATATAGTGTTCCCTGCCTAAATCCTACAAGTACCCCAATGCATATAAACTAAAAGAAAAAAGATGTACACAAGACAATTTAGAGTTAGATTAGTTTATTGTCATTTATATTAGGGTGCAATGAAATTCCTTGTTCACATGAAGCTCACAGAATAAAATGTATACATGGTAAAAAGAAATACAACAATAAATGCAACAAGCGCAAAGCAGCAGAACGGTGCAAGGATTGTAGTGCTTTAAATAAAATGAGGAAATGCTGGAAATACACAGTAGGTTGGGCAAAATATGTGGAGAAAGAACAGAGTTAACATTTCAGGTCAATGACTGTTTGTCAGAACTCAATTATCCAAATATGTGACAATATTTATTTTGACACAGCAAGTAGTTTGGAGTTGTGCACATGATTGGAGAGGTACAGAAATCCTAGCCAATAGGAAGGAGGAGGCCAATGGCTGGGTTACAGGTGTTTACTAATTTCTGATGTCCAAAGGGACAAGGTTTATAAGGCTAGAGTATGCCAAAATGGCAGCTTAAGCACTGCAATTGCCTCTTTCTCCTTTTTTTGTGCAATTAACATCAAAGGCTTGGGTTCAGGTCTTTCCTCCGAGCCACGTCATTGCAGTCACATCCCAGGACAGGCATGTCAGGGCCAAAGAAGCATGCAATAAAGGCTCTGAGAGCTCCAAAATAGGGGAATGGGCTTGTGGCCAAGTTGTTAAATGGGTAACTCCAGAAGATCAGTTATAGCTTGTCTACCAACATTTCCGAAGCATTATAAAGTCCCTCACCACCGCCTCAAATGCTGCAGAACCACCAACATTTACCAATCTCACATGGGCAGGTTCTTTTCAAAAGTAAGAATCCCACTCAGAACCTGTCATTCAGTTACAATGGTCCTCATCTCAGAACATGGTTCAGGAATGGGCAGATCCAATGTACCATTTCTGGTCACAAGGAAGGACCTCAGTGCAACCCTGGAGACTCATGAAAGTAACTCACCTTTTTGGTGTATTTCTCCTCTGAGCCAGCAGTAAACATCTGCTCAATATATTTCTCTTGGTGTCAATCACAACATTTATTCACAAATTTGATTTTCTGCTCAGTTTATCCATTTGCCCTGTTTTGGGCTGCCATACCCAATTTTCTAGTTCTTCCCAACAGAACATCAACCAAGCTCAGATGAAAGTCTATTCCACCTAGCCAGACAAACATATATGTTATTTATTTTGTGTATGTTTTCCCTCAAATGAAATTCGTACACATCCATTTACTGTCAGCCATGGTTCATTTCATAGTTCTCTTGCTTCTAATTCATGAAGCTGTGGGTTTAATCCCCTCTGTAGTGCAAAATTTAGTTTGACTGCAATAAGAAAGTGCTGCATTGCTGGAGGCACTGGAATGCAAAACAGGGAGGTATGTTGATTCTTTAGAAAATATCCAATTCAGGTCACCACACTTTAGGAGGGACCCGAAGGTCTGAGAGAGGGTGCAGAAAAAAATTACTGGAATTGTGTCAAGGATGAAGGACTTTAGCTACAAGGTATAAAACTGGAGAAGATAGGGTTATGTTTCTTGGACCAAAGAAGTTGTTTTATACAGCACGGAAATAAGCCCTTCAGCCCAACTCGTCAATGCCAACTAAAGTGTCTTCCTTAGCTGCTTGCTTTTGTCTACAAATGGCCTCCTTGTGTGCTGTCTATATTGGTAAATAGAAAGAAGATGTTTCCTATAATGGATAGTTCAAGGACCAATGGAGACAGATTTAAACCGAATAGCAAAAGGTACAAGGGAATGTGAGGAAGCATTTCTTTTCAGAGAAAGTAGTGGTTCATTGCCTGCAAAGGTAGTGAAAACAGAGTAAATAAGGTCTATTGAGACAAGTATGAGGGAAATAATTGCTGGACTATGGGGACAAAAGCAAGGGATTGGATCTGAATAGTTTGCTGTACAAAGAGCTAGTGCACACATAAATGGACCAAATATTCTGCTTCAGTTCTGTAGCAATTCCAATCAATCAATAATTTTTTCAATTGAGATGTTTAACAAGGATTGATAATTGCCCTCTCAGGTAAACACCCAAGATCCCATGGCACTATTTTGAAGCACAATAGGGTAGCCTGAAAAATATCTGTCCATCAAAAACATCATCAAAGCAGAACACAGGTTACCTGGTCATTGTACATTGCTGCATGTATGATACTGAACAAATATTGGTTATCATATTTCAGCGCTTTATAAAATATTCCATTGGACGCAATATGCGTTGGAGTATTCTGATATTGTGATAGGTACTATATCAATGCAATTCTCTCTTCCTTTTCAAACAATTGAATAACTGAATTAATTCTTTTAATTTACTTCACAGCTTCATCACATCGCACTTCAATCACAATGGGTGTAACTTCTTCTCTGACAATGAATATCAGATAACAGCTGATAAAATAATTGACTCATTCTGTGATTAATATAAATTACTCATTTCTGGTAAATTTCCTGCAGACAATCACCCCACTGCTTCCTTCAGTTGGATTCAACAAAACTTGATAGTTTAACTTGATTTTAATTGACAGTTCCTAAGAAAATAATTTACACTACCAAAGCTATGCTCAATTCCCCTTTTCTGTAAGTTGTGATTATCTGTGATACAGGTAATAAAAGCTGAAAATGCTGGAAATATTCATCTGTGTTGAGTGAAACAGAGTTAATGTTTTAGATCAATAACCTTTCATTGGAACCTTTCATCATATTTTAATAGTAATATAATTCATGAGAAGGTGGAAGCGCAATTGTTTCTAGCACAGTAGGAATCAGAATCAGGTTTATTATCACTGACATATGTCATGAAATTTGTTGTTTTGCGGCAGCAGTACAGTGCAAGACGTAACAATTATTATAAGTTATAAAAATTAATGATTAGTGCAAAAAGAGGAATAACGAGATAGTGTTCATGGGTTCACGTGCCATTCAGAAATCTGATGGTGGAGGGGAAGAAGCTGTTCCTAAAACATTGAGTGTGGGTCTTTGGCTCCTGTACTTCCTCCCCGATGGTACTAACACAAAGAGGGCATGTCCCGGATAGTGAGGGTCCTTAATGATAGATGCCGCCTTCTTGAGGCACCGCCTCTTGAAGATGTTCTCGATGGCACATCGATGATTATACATAAAATAAAGAGGTTTAAACTTAACAAGAGGCTTTATTCACTGGTGGGTTAACCATACAGGACATCAATGCTTTTCAAAAGGTCCTAGTGTGAGTAATATTGTAAAAGAGAATACTGTGTGGAAGATAAATGTGCCAGTAAGATAAGGAACGCCAACATGCAACAACAACTGTTGTTCCAGCTCTGTTTCAGAATTCTGCCTTGGCTTCAATTACATGTTTGTCCCCGCAATGTTATCATCGATGCATATATGGGAAGCATTTTCACTCACTGCTCTAACACTGAAGGAGACGTATGCTCAAAAGCTGGAAAGGGAGTGTGGATTTTTAAGCACAAGGAATCAGCAGGTACTCAGCATGTTTGCTTGCATGCTGACACACCATTTCTATTGATTCATGCATTTCACTGTTGCCCGCCTTGCCCACTAAAGCTACTGATACATGTATGAACCACTGTTATGGCAGAGAAATAAGCAAATTATCCTGATCACCCCACCTGCTTGTAAACAGGTATCTCAAAGCATGCACATCATGAGGTCTGGTGCTGTGCTATCAGTGAGGTCCAAAAGGACCAAGGTGGAGTCCTGCTGTGTTACGGAGAGTTTTCCTGCACTGCAGAAACCTTCACAATTTCTTTGAACTTGAAGAATCTGCGAAAACTTTGCAAAAGTTTCCAGCATATCTGTTCATTCAAAAAACTGGCAGAAAGTGCAAGTGAAATGAACTACTAACTACTGTGGGGCTATATTTCCAGTTGTTTGTAATTTGATTTTTTTTTTGCTTTTCTTGCCATTTTTAATGAAATATGTTGCTTTCTGTGAAGCGCATTATTGAGTACAATCAGTGAAATGTAAATCTAGATATGTAAAGACAAGCATGCTTTGATCCTTAACTTTCCTACAGAATTAAAGAATTAACATGCATTCACCTACTCCTCATAGAACAGATGGATGATTCAAACAAGCAAATGGTTGAGAATTATTTTCTGTTTTTAGGGTTCAGTGAAAGGTGATGACGTTTGGAACAGTTCAGTTTATTTTTCAGGTCATTTAATCTCAGAGGTGGCTTCTCTCCTTGAGAAGATGTGAATGTCATACTGCCTGAGGACATGTGTATTTTCCCTGTTTAATCATGTTCCCATTGTTTGTCAGTTAAACTTTCCTGCACATTTACTTATGATTATTCACCCCTCAGTTTTTATTCTAAGATTTTTTTTCCAGAAAAGGGCCTATTTTGTGCTCATCAAAGTGAGATCAATCAGTGGTGAAAAATACAATGTTTTTCCATCTCTCCCCTCATTGTGTCAGCATCAAAGCACTCTGATGTTAACCACAGATGATCCTGATGTGTAGAGTGGTTTCTTTGGCCATATTTATAGGGCTGATTAGTACGTTAATGCAAACAAAAACATCTGCTTTGTTAAAAAGAGTTTAAAAAAAAGGAACTCATTAAATATGCACACTTATGGACTTTATTTAAATAATGTACTAAGGAATTTTGCATGTAAGTAATAAGCAACAAACTGCAAAAACATTGAATCCCAAATGACATTGAGATTAATTTAGAAACTTCATCAACATTGTATTTCTATCTGACTTCTAGCAAGCTAAGTATGCAAAATATGACCTTCTATGGTGTCATTTCATTGAATGAAACTTGAAATCACTAGTTATCAGGTCTCATGATTTGTATGTGATTAGCATCCGCTGTCTGCATGGTTACCATATTGGTTACCGTATATATAAAAAAATAAAATGAGTAAATGATCATTAGGTTTATACACATTTGGAATGTGCCAGAAGTCAGCAGCAGATCTTGAGGTTGAGATGACATTGATAAAATGTTCAAGCTTTGTTCTCGTGGGCTATTACGTCATCTCAGCAGCTTGGTGTGTTAGTTCTCTGTAACACTCTGCTGACTGTGTCAGTCTATCTTTAGTGCCAATTTCTGGGCAGCTCCACTCTTTGGGAAAAGGCCCATTTGGCGCTTGATCGAATACATTTCACTTTCGACACTTCAGAGCCATCAGAGAGATGAGGCTTTCTGGATTCAAATTCAGACCCCAGAGGAGAGAGAGTAGTGTGTAAATACACTCAGCTTTTCCATTCGTTCATCATTGAGGGTAGACATTAATTCCATTGGCCTATATTGGATGCAAATCTAAAATCCTAGATGGGTATTAACACAATACACAGCCTATCATTTTTCATTTTACATGTTCTATGACCACTAAAACGCAAAAGATCAAAAGACCAGTCAAGCAATTATTGAGAACACTGTCCTATAATCCCTAATTAAAGGGTTTAAATCCAGGAAATAAAAGTTTACCTTCCCTGCTAATTGTATGGTTCCAAGAGAATTAAATTCAGATGATCTCAACCCAGATGCCCTATGCCAGCATGAAGCTGCATAGAATTTAACTGTAAGGTTTACAGAAACAAAAGATAGGACATTAAGTGTACATATAAGAGAGGGAAAGAGTGTTTTGCTGTTTATCACTTGGCATACCTCAACAAGGAGACTTCATTCATACAGAAGAGACAAAATTAGAAAAGGGAAATTTTAAAAACTCATAATTCACCCACAAATTCCCCGTTTCCTAATATGAGCACCAATGTTTCATTGCTGCACTGCCAGAGGTATACCCTTTAGATGAGATATTAATGGACACATCAACAGAATTCTTTGCTGGATTTGAAAGAACATGATTTGAAGAGCAATAGGGGAATTGGCTTGGCTGACATTCATTCCTCAATCAGTACCACCAAAAGCATATTATCTGCTGAAATAGGGCGGTAGCAGAGAGAAAATGCCTGCACTGGAACTCATGAGAAAGGCATTACGAGTGATGTCAGTGGATCACACTGATATACATTCATTTTCTTTATTAAAGGTATTTTCTGATTTGGGGCAATTTTCACTAGAATGGGTAGAAGTGGTGCCTGTGTTGACACAAAGGGAAGTTTGGTGTATAGATCCAAATTTCCAGTTTCAGCCCATTATTCTAATTCCACTTAAACCTAAGTGCAAGTTGCAAGTTTTGCACAGAACACTATCATGGAGCAAAAAATTGCTTTTAATGAATTTATAGGAATGAGGAAAACAAAGAGTAGTGTCAGATAATTTTACTGAAAGCATTTGAATGATTCGGAAGGAATCTGAACTATTAGCTGAAGAAGGGGACTAAGTAATGGCAGGGGAAAGGAATCCCTGAGGTCATGTGTCAAGTGTCAAGCAGCCTCACACCTAACTGCTTAATAATGAAGTGGAGGTGGTCTTGCATGGAACAGTTACTTAGAAAGTTTCTCTCACTGACATTTCATAATACTATCCCCACGGGCTAGCAAAGCTACTAGAAGTCATGTGGAGCACTGTAATCAGATGTGCCAACAGTGAGTGTACTTGAAGCAGATGGCAAACTCCGTGTCCAGTTCTTCAGTGACCTGTATACTGCGAAAAGGGTTTGCTCTGCTTGTTGCCATATAGGTTGTTGCCAAGGCTTATGCAGTGGCTTCTTGGCTGATGCAGCCAATCAAGGTTTGATTGTTGTTCATCACCCAGGCATACAATTTCATGCAGAGCTACTGAAAGCATATGATAGAGGTGCTTCCAAGTTCAGATGCCAGTGTTGTGCCAATGGAGCTGTTGCATCAATGTCCTTTGGGAAGGAAGACCCCAGAATACATTAATCATCTGTCAACGTTGCCCTGTGACCACACACGTGTTGAACATGGAATACATCTCGTCTGCCTGACATAACCGGTTGACCTGCAAAACATCTCATGTTGGAAGGTTTCTGTCGATGCCAGTGCTGTTATTGGGAGAAAATAAGTTAGATGATTGATGCAAGGACTCATGGAAACTTAAGTGCTAGCGGAATCAATAATGAGCACTAAAACTCATTCCTGTGTTCATTCTGTGGCCTGCGCTAAAGCCAGTGCACCCCAAAGAATAACCTCCCAGTTATTCACACCCTCAAACTAACACTTAAATGAAATTCTCACCTCTTTGCAGCACCCCGCTAAACTGTGTCACATAAAATGGGTGGCAATTAGCGTAACTGAAGCTATTCGGCTGCTGCTGATTAGCCATTGTGAGAAATTCCCATCAGCTTTCCTACTTGCACGGATTCGGTGTGAGAAACATCAGCCTGTGACAACAACAGTGTTAAGATGAAGAGTTTACAGAAGTGAACTTGAAGTAATTCCTCTTTTTTTCCTAATTGTTCATAGTCTAATTTGTCATTCATGACATTACTGCACTACCCTTTGGAGGTAAAGATGCAGCATTCCTTTTACCTTTCACTTCATATTTAAACAATGGAGGTTACACATTGAAGCTGGCTTCTGCAACCTTTGACATGGGACTAAGTGAAATGAACCTTTAATGTGGGGTCACATAAGGAATTCTTGAGCCCCTCTGGTTAGCAACACTTGGGATCCACTGTACACAACAATACCTGATCACTTCCCCACCCTGTGAAGCTCCACACAAACGTACAACACATCACTATATTAAGTGACAGACATACAATAAAATTCATGAAGTGACAGTCCTGCGGAATGCTTGCTTGTGAATTAACAATAAATCAAATTCTGTCACAGTACCAGCAAATGAAAATGCTTTATTTTTTACAAGAAGGATAAAAACTACCTTGCTTTCCGGAAGAATTACTTACCAAATATAATTCTTGGGCTTGAAGGAAAAACTCTGCATTCAGGGCAGCATACTGTTGCAAAGCAGGCCTCAAACAGAAATGAAGGCTCACATTTGCATATGTAAAGTCCCAATGCTTGTTTCCGGTTCAGGACGTGAAAACTAAGGCGATAAATTCAACGGTCCCTCAAATCAGTGCAGGGATTGTGATATGCAATTAACCCATATTATCCAAGGAATTCCAAGCAGTACATCACATTCATGCTGGCTGTGAACTTTAATGCTTGTAGAATCCAGTCAGCATTAACTGTTAGGTGGCTGGACTTCCAGCAGGAGGTCAAGGTCATGAGTCACTAGCAGCATTTAAAGTCAGCCTGCATGGGGTTAAAGGGGAGCTGCATCGTGGCTGGAGTTGGTGCCAGTTGGAATTCTACAACCAATGTGAAGGAAAGAGTGAAAAATGAGTCAGTGGGATCCCCAGTTTTCAAGAACTGCCCAGAGTGAAAAGGTTTTCTCAATGAAATTCCATTCATGAGTGGTCAGCCTGAGTAAATAGCCCATGTCACTCAGAGGTCAACCTTTGGTCTTCTATGGGTGTGCAAGTGCATCTGACAAAGTAGATTACTGCAGAATGAAGGCATCATGATTGTAGCCAATACATTGGAAACCAACCAGCATAATCTGCAGCCTTTGGTCACACACCAGGTGGCCATTCTGGGAGTAGAATACCTTATGGGCATGAAACACCTTCAAGATGATGTGGCAACTGCAGCACTTAGAAGCTCAATAAAAAGGGAAGCCTACAACCCCCACAAAGGTACATGCTCTCTCTGCCTCCTGACCTCCAGCAATAAAGAATAGAATGAAGATTCTATTCTTTAGAATGAAGAGCCTCTATGCCCTCCTTTATTCTGCAGTGGATGCCAGACTTTGAGATGTTGCAAATATCTCCAGCTGCCACCTGGAAGAAGCTATTTGCATAAACATTTTATAGTCACCTTCAAAGCCAAAGGCAATGCAATCCTTGCCCTGCTGTGAGATTGCCTTTGTGGTTGCAGCAAGTGGCAGAAACACCTCACACATTGTTCCCACTGAGATTTAGGTTGTAGAGATGCTCCTGTAACACTATGGGCTAGTAAAGGCCCTTTCTGAGAGCCTTCCTCCCTGTCTTGCAGTAACCCAATGTACTCTGTGTGTCCTCTGCTCGTTCACCCAGTCATATAGTATTGCAAAGAACAGCCCATAAATGTAACATATCTGGGAACAACTGGCTTTTGCAGAAGACAGAAGAACTTTAGCATCTGCAATACACTCTCAGTAGACTAATGCAATATGAACTTTCTTTAAGATGCACAAAACGCACAACAACTGCAGGAGGAATTCAGAAAATCATAGAAGTATTACGGCAGAGGAGGCTATTCAGCCCAGTGTGTCTATACTATCTCCTGGTTAGAGGAATCGCATCACTCCCATTTTCTCACTCTTTGCCCAGAGCCCTTTAGAGTATTCTCTATCAAGTCTATCCTATACCAATTTGCAGCAAGGGACTGATTCTGTTTTGATCACCACAACAGGCAGTGAATAGCAGATCATTAACACTCTTTACATTAAAAATATATCCCTCTTGCATCTTTTGCCTAAAGTTTTAAGTCTCCTCTCAACCTTCTTTGTTCCAAGGAGAACTACCCCAGCTACTCCAGTCTGATCTAATAGCTGAAATCAACCTATAACTAAGGTAAAGGTCATTGGATAATATGGTAGTAGTTTCTATTAGGTACTGTTGTTCAGACCTGTTGGTTTAAGAGAGGGCTTTTAGCTGGAGTATTCAGCTTCAAATGACAGTGTTGACATCAAATCAGAGATGTCTATCATTGTGCATGCAGTAATACCCTAACCATGACGGTGTTTTAAGTGACTTGTGCCCATAGTATGCATCCGAGTCACAAGTGTCACTTTGAACCTCAAAGGGAACAACTGGGTCCCATTTTCACCGTCCCATTTTTGTCAATACCAATATAACATTATGAGCAAGTGCTTCCTGTCCACTCTATTGGAAACATAGGTGTTCATTTAGTGAATGGAAAAAAGGCACACATCATTGAGATTCTAGGCCCCAGCAGTTTCTAAGTGTAGTTTTAGTCTGAGCCACATGTTGTTAGAAATGCTCTGCTTTCTGCATCGAAGGAGTTTTATCACGCAGAATGAACAGTAGTTTAACAAGACACATTGGAAAGGACATTCAGCCTGACATCTTTTTTTCACAGATCATGAAACATGCCTTCAACAAATAATCCCAAGAAAGCTTATTCTCAGTCTCACAGCATTCTATAAGTTTGGATGATAATGATTCTTGCAGCATTTAAGATGAAAGGGTTAAATATATTTTCATTCCCATTTGGGTCATCATGTGTTGTAGGTACTGCAGTACAATTACTTATTTCTTTCAAGACATTTCCAAACAGCCTAATTTGCTCCTTAGACAGTCACTGTTTGTTACATTTCTTTGGGCAGAGGATACTTTCTTATTCCAAGCTGCTCCACTGTACATATTTTAAGAGTTAATGTAGCTGGCTCTGTGTTCTCAAGATTCTGAGGGAGTAGCAAGGCTCAGTTCTCCAAAAGCAGCTGCCAACCTTGTCAGCACCAATCTGTCAGAAAGGATTTCTCCTGGCAAAACTTTGCGCCTCCTTTCTGACATCTCGAACAAACTAATTGTTGTCTCCTGCCTCCCGGAGCCCTCTGAAGTCCTAACAACTTAGCGTCTTCTCAAGAGATGAGAAAAGAACTTGCAAAATCAATTTATCAGGCTATTACATTATCATCAGTCAAAACAAAAACCTACTAAAGACAGGAGAAAAAGTGCAAGAAACGGGTCTCTGAGAAAAGGTTACAGAACATCCATCTTCTCTCCTCTTCTGATTGTTCCCTTTCTTCCTCTGTTCTCATACCCATTTCCCTTCGCTCAAAGACACTTTATGACAGGCATTGTAATCTCTAAAGGACGGGGGGGGGGGGGAACCTCCTGATTTAGGACAGAATCTTTGCAGCCAGTGAGTGACAGCGGGAAGGGGTCCAAGTGCCACCGAGGACACTAAGCAATAAATCATCTACCCCTGGCATCAGCTGGCCGGGGCTGATCCCTACTTCCTGAGTGGCTACCATCGTCTGTGTTTGTGTGTATGACAAAACAGGCATTGTCAGGACCAGGCAGCCTCTTTATGGTTTAAGTGTCCAAGGGGTTGGGAAGAGATGAGATGAGAGAGATCAAAAAGTAATCAAACTAGGGAATAAGAAAGGAAGGTGGCTTGTGATAGATAATAGTCTGGTATAAGACCAGTGGGAGAGTGAAGTGAATAAAAGACCCTGGGATTGAGAGAAAAGAGAGAACGTGTGCCAAGACTGCATGTAAATGAGTAGCTGCAAATATTAAAAGGGAAATGTGAGACAGGAGTGAGACTCATTTTCACGTAAAATAATAATGTGTGTGGGGGGATATTTCATTGGATTCATCCTCAGTTTTATAGAATTTTCACAACACATAAACAGAACATGGCATGAAAAATATAATATTTCCCCATGAAATAATCCCAGCAAGAAACACCAAGTGTGCAGAAGAATTGTCAAACACAGATACAGTTAATGAATATGGTAAGTTACTGGATTGTCTGATTGTTCTGATCGGAACTGGTGAAACTCTGCTGAATTTTCTAATATCTTGTGACAGTTTCTTCGTATAAATTGCTGTTGAACACAGTCTGGACTAAAATACAGACTTTGCTGGATGTCACCTGTATTGATGTCCATTATCTTCTTCTAAAAGCAATTTAATATTATCATTAGACTTTTCCACAGTATATATGTAGAACAAATCAATGCACACTTTCTAAAACCATTCAGTCTTGTTGTTTGGGAGCAAGAATCTGGCTGAGTCCTTTGAAATGTCTTTCATCATTTTACACTGTGCCAGATGGAGTACTTTCACGTGGAAAACTGCATTTAAATCTGATGAAAATTAATTGATAACCCTAACGAAGATTTTGTTAGTTTAATTTTTATTCAGATGTCTGAGGTTCACGCCATTTTCTATGTAGCTGGAGTCATGTTAAAATGCCATCTCATGCTCTGCAAATGTTCGGAAGCAATTTTTTTTCTTTGAAATGACTCTCCGAGATTGGCAAAATTAGGTCGAGGATAAAAATAAGTGATGCCCAATGGTAGCTAGCAGCGTAGTCTAGTGGGTAATGGGTATGCTGGTATGGAGTTTAGGTTACTGGACTGGTATCCAGAGGCTTGAATTTTTGATCCAGGAAAATGAGTTTGTATCCCAGTATATTCTCTTATGACATAGAAGGAGGCCATTTGGGCAATCGGGTCAACGCTGGCTCTCCAAAACATTCCCATCAGTCCTACTCCCCCCATTATTTCCCTGTAAACTATTTTCTCTCACTGGCCTATCAACCTCCTTGCCGATTCTCCTAAAACCTTTCCACACCATGGGCAACTTGCAGTAGCCATGTAACCCACCAAGACGTCTTTGGAATGTGGGCGAAACCAGGGAATGTAAGCTCTACACAGGCAGCATCTGAGTTTGGTATTGAATGTAGTTCGTTAGATCTGTGCAGCAGCAGTGCTACCTGCTGTGACACCGTACCATATGGCAGCTGGGGACCTTCAATTCTAAAAATAAATCAAGAATAAAATAGTATCAGCAATACTGACAACAAAGCAGTATTGAAGCAGTACAGCAGGATTGCTGTAAGAAGACATTAGGTTCACTCATGTTGTTTAGGAATATTGTTAAGGGGACATAATTTTAAAGTGATTGGAGGAAGGTATAAGGGGTTGTCAGGGGTAAGTTTTTTACACAGAGAGTGGTGGGTGCGTGGAATGCACTGCCGGCAGAGATTGTGGGGGCAGATACATTAGGGACATTTAAGGGACTCTTAGATAGACACATGAATGATAGAAGAATAGGGGGCTATGTGGGAGGGAAGGGTTAGATAGATCTTGGAGCAGGATAAAATGTCGACACAACATTGTGGGCCGAAGGGCCTGTACTGTGCTGTAGTGTTCTATGTTCTGAAAGAAATCTGCCATCCTTAATGAGACTGGACCATATTTGACTCCACACCACAGAAATGCCTTCAGCTCAGGAACATGTAATAAATGCCCACATCCTGTAAACAAAGAAAAATAAATTCTATTCTCTCTCCAGCTGTACACAAAGCATGGATCTTGGCATCAGTATGCATCCTTTATCCTAAGATTATCTTACAAAGGTTGGTGGTATTGTGGACAGCAAGGAAGGTTGCCTAAGACTACAACAGGATATAGATCAGATGGAGCATTTGCAGATGGAATTTAATCCTGACAAGTGCAAAGTAGTACATTTTGGGAAGTCAAGTAGGGGTAAGACATACAGAAAATGATAGAGTGTTGGTAAGTGTTGATGAACAGAGAGACCTTGGGGTTCAAGGCCATAATTCCCTGAAAGTGGTATCACAGGTAGATAAGGTGGTGAAAACAGCATATAGCATGCTTGCCTTCATATGTTGGGCATAGAATATAAAAACTGGGAGGTAATGTTGCAACTTTACAACAATCTGATTCGATCACACTTGAACTATTGTATGCAGTTCCGGTCATCATACTATAGGAAGGATGTTGCTGTGCTAAAGAGAGTGCAAAAGAGATTCACCAGGACGTTGCCTGGATTGGAGAACTTTAGTTTTGTGGAGAAATTGGATAGACTGGGCTTGGTGTCCCTGGAGTGAAGGAGACTGAGGGGTGACCTGATAGATGTATATAAAATTATAAGAGGCATACATAAGGTAAATAGTTGGAATCTTTTTCCATGGTAGAGAGATCAAAAACATGAGGGCACAGGTTTAAAGTGAGAGGGAAGTGTTTTAAAGGGGATTTGAGGGTTATGTTTTGACACAGAGAGTGGTTGATATCTGGAATGCACTGCGAGAGGAGGTGATAAAGTCAGAAACAATCAGGCACTTAAATAGGTAAAGCATAGAAGGATATGAACCTAATGTGGCAAATGGGATTTGTGTTGATGGGTAAAAAGGTCAGTATGGAGATAGTGGGCTGAAGGGCCCATTTCTGTGCTGTACAACTCGATGGTTCTATGAGTGTGCCATCATCAGTAGAAGTGCCACATTCACCCTGATAATGCTATGCCAATGGTTTGTTTGTGTAAAGCTCCTGATCCAGATGTCCTCTTCTCTCACTGACAGCTGATGACTTTCTCTGTGAAGGTGCATATTAGGCATATTAACCCTGTGAGCACTGCAACATCATACCCTGACCCAAAAAACATCTAAAGCAGCCAATTTGTGATTATTTTTCATCCCTTTTTGAGGTTCTAATCTTTGTTTTGATTGGTGATGATTAAAGTTGAGTGACAGAATGGCAAAAAGAACCCAAATGGGCTGCTCCTGTCTCTCTCTATCTCTTCTGTCACTCTCTCTCTCTCTCACACACACACACACACACACACACACACACACACACACACACACACACACACACACACACACACACACACACACACACACACACACACACACTTTATCAATACACAAAAAGTGCTGGAGGAACTCAGCAGATCAGGCAACATCCATGTAGGGAAATAAACAGTCGACATTTTGGGCCGAGACCCTTCATCAGGACTGGCTGAACGGTCTTGACCTGAAACATCGACTGTTTATTTCCCTCCAGGGATGCTGCCTGACCTGCTGAGTTCCTCCAGCACTTTTTGTGTATTGCTCCAGATTCCAGCATCTGCAGAATTTCTTGTGTCTCTGTTTTGCTAACACACACTTTATTTCTGTTTTACACTTCATCAAAATTGTAAACATAACGCAAGAATAACGTTCAATGAGACTTACTGACAGCAAACATCTATAGATTGGTTTCAGGCAATCTTCACAGTCAGACAGGCTCATACTGTTGGTTCAATTCTAAATCATTAACATATTGCTGGGACTGTCACTGGGTAGAGAACACAGCCAGGTGGTCTCTCCTTCTCTACCTTTCTTTCCCAGTGTGTGGCTTTCCCTGAACATTGCAAATGATTCCAGGTCCAATTCTTCTTTTGGTCCTCTGCCAGCCCCTTTCAGTAATTTCTTCTCACATATACCACTCCACTACCAATGCCAGATCCACTCCCTGCCCAGTTCCACTGCCTTTCACCCACTTAACTTGCTCATCAACACATTCGCAAGCTCCTACATTTACATTCTCTCTCACTCTCACTCTCAATCCCTCTCTCTCTCTCACTCACTCACTCTCACTCTCACTCTCACTCTCACTCTCACTCTCACTCTCACTCTCACTCTCTCTTCCACCTGAACCCAAACCTGCTCTTGATCTTGGGCAAAAATAATAGTCTCAGGCACTACTGAAATTTGTAGCAAGGGGCTTAGAACTGAGCAGTTGCTATCACTTGAGTGCAGTGACCATCCAGTACACAGTCTAGAAGGCCACTAGACATGTAGCCACGTGTCCTAACATAGAGACAATCCAAACTGGTTAGAAAATTTGATTACATACTGATTCTAGAGAAAGCCTGTACTCTAACAGAATCACTCACTGTCCTATGGAGTCACCTCAACCAATCTTTCTGATGGTGTATCCAATAGTACAATGGAATTGAGAGAACCTTGCCCTCATTTGAGAACACAAGACAAATAAACCGAATACTCAACGGTAATAACAGTCTAAATAATGATATTACACTGCTTAAAATAAAAATGTATCTATTATTTACAGCAGTATGTGTTCTTCCATGTGTGATGACATTGATACATTGCACACAGAGGATATGATGGATGCAAATGAGATAAAAATGGTTATTGCCCGAATCCCACTGGAAAATGTAAACACTGATCAATACAGCAAAATGAATGGGATGAAGTTGCCCCTGTCACTCAGGGAATGCACTGTCAAAACATTAAATAAGATGGTTTGAAAAAAGTTCCATCTCTTTGTCAGAATTCTATGTTAATACCCTTTAATTATTGGTACTGATAAATAATGGAAATTGCCAAGAAATTCAACCCTGATTGTGCTACTTCGAAGCATCAAAACACCGAACTGTCTCCAAAATTCATACCTATGAAGTTAATCTGCCTCAAATCTCTTTTTGTGAAGTTCAGGAAATTCCAAATTGTCAACATATCACAAAAAACACAGAAAAAGGAAAGGCAATGCAAACTGAATTTGACAATTTTAAAGCAGATGCCAGAACAGAGAGACAAACATTTGAAGGCAACAAGAACACTTTTGATTTGAAAAAAAGGCTTTAATGACAAAGACTCAGAATATAAAAGAAGGGCAGCTTTGCTAAACCTTTACAAAATACCATAAAGGCCCTATCTCAGAATTGTTTTCTGTTTTGAACATACATAGAATGGATGTCATTGTCTTGGAGGCAGTAAAGAACAGTATGAAATCAGGATGAAGCATTTCAGAAACACTCAACAGGTCAGGAGAGTTTGGGTAGACTGGGACTTTATTCCCTGGAATGTAGGAGATAGAGGGGTGATCTGGTCGAGGTATATAAGATCATGAGGGCCATAGCCAGGGTGAAAGCACATAGTCTTTTTCCCAGGGAGGTGGTACTAAAAGCAAGAGGGTGTAAGTTTAAGGTCAGAGGTGAGAAATTTAAAAGAGACATCAGGGACAGCTTTTTCATGCAAAGGGTGTGTGCATTTAGAATGAGCTGCCAGAAATAGTGTTTGAGGCAGGCACATTAGCATTGCTTAAAAGCCATCTAGATAAGTACAGGGATAGGAGAGGTTTGGAGGGCTATGAGCCAAAAAGCAGGCAGATGGGATTAGCTTGCTGGGCAACACAGTCAGCATGGATGAGTTGGGCTGAAAGGCCTGTTTCCATGCTGTATGACTCTATGACTCTAAAAGGACTAATAACCAGAGGACACAGATATAAGGCGACTGACAAAAGAACTGAAAAAAACACCTGGGAAGATTTTATTTTTCACAGCATGTTGTTATCTGGCAGATGCTGCCTAAAAGAAAGGTGGAGCCAGATTCAATTGTAACTTTCAAATGGAATATTGAAAGGAAAGAAAAATGTCTAGACTTTGTCAAAAGAGAATGGGTGTGATTAGAAAACCCTGCCAAAAACTGATGGGCTGAATGGCCTCCTTCTGTGCTGCATCATTCTATGGTTCTATAATATGATTTGATCATCAAATTGAATTAAGAAACCTGAAGGATTGGCTCAAGGACAATTTACTTTGAAGCTAGGTTACGACAAATGAACACCTATTGATGCTCATATGGGTTGTGGTGTTACAAAGGCCCTAAGTTCTGGTGTTGAGCTGTCAGTGAGTAGCTCCTGTTTTCTCTTTCTTTTCATGCAAATAAGAGGTGAGGAAGAGTAAAAAAAAACAAGAAGCCAGCTAGAGTCTAGCCACAATCATTGCCCTGGTTGGGACCACAATCGATACTGTTGATGAAGGACTGGGTCTTTGAAGGAAATAAGGTCAACAGTCATGACAGATTCACAGTCAGGATTTAGCAGCTCTTCATCACATCCTGAAAAAAATTACTGTGTTTTTGTACAGAAAGGAATGGTACATTTGGTAATCTTCTTCCTCCCCTGCCTTTAAACACTCGGTTCTTTTCTGTAAAGGTGAAATTTTCTCATTTCATCTAATTCTGCAAAGCAATGTGGCTGTTATATTTCACTCTCAAATCACCCACTGATGCAATGATTCCTCTGAAGCTTGAGTTCTGCATTCTTCTTGTTGTTGAAATGCTGGGGGAGATGAAGTGGGGGTGATGGAGTGGTGGGTCGATCGTGAGAAGGACAGGAGCAGGGAGAGACATGCTTCCATCAGAGGAACAGCTCTAAGCAGTCGTCTTAACATTATCAGTTTGCATTTCTGTATTTTGCACAGTGTCCTCTTCATCAGCATCGCCACTTTGTGTACAGGGTGAAAAATAACACTCCCTGCCCTCATCACATCTGGACTTGTGACATTATTCTATCAGCATGATACATTCTGCAGATGACACAGATCAAACTTCTTAAAACTCTGAACTTTAAAATAAAGTAGAACTCAGGCAGTTTATTTCGTCTTGGCTCTTCTCAACAGCTCCGTATCTGGTCAGTAATCAGATCCATAAATTATTTGAGTACACATTGCATCATACCCTATTGGTGCTAAGTGCTGCCTTGTATCAGCATGATTGCCATAAGCACTATTCTCTTCCTGCAGAATAATTGCTCCTGATGACGTACCATTTGGCATGGAGGGGCATGAGGAGATATCATCAGGGGTTTGTGAACAGACGGATGGCAGCTCCACTTGTTTGAGCACTATTGCAATGCAAGATTGGAAGAGGCAGACAAAACTGAAAGAAGCCCACAATGTGTCAGGGAGGGTTAGTAAGTAATTACAGTTACAGTGACAGTGAAGATGTTTACTGAAAGTGGCAGGGAGACAATTCAAACAAGTAACCCACTTAAGTCCAGCAAATATCTGTTTGACCAGCTTGATAGATCCCTAATCTTAATTGCAGCAAGGGTTTAAAAATGAGGATAACGTTGAAGGATACACTCAAGCAGCAATATTGCCTTTTAACATGATTTATTTTAAATATAGGTTACTTTGTGGAAATTCCATTATGTCTCCCCTTATCTCAGAAATAAAAGCTTCTTTTATTGAAGATGTTTGTCAGCACCTTTTCAGAGTTAATTGTTTTCCTCATAGTTCATCAGCTAATACCCCACAAAGCATTGCTGAGGTCGGACTCCCAACAATCACTTACCTTACACTTAAGAAATGCACGCAAACAAGGAGCTGAGAGGAATGGGGCAGCAGAGCAAAAGTATGAGGGGTTCTCGATCAAAACGAGCTCACGATACTTCAGTTGAATTTTAAGGAGGGCCATCACATATAATTCAGCTACAAGAAGGGATGAGGGAGAAACACATAGGTATAAATTATAACCGTTTTGATAAACATGATTTCATTACTGCAAAACAAACCCAGTTAGAATTTTATAAGCAGAAATTGCAGTTTTGTTGTACGCTGCTTAGTCTACAAATTAACAAGTGCTAGCTTTCAGTTACAGTTCATCGGATGAATCTGATGTTTAAAGATTCTACAAAGCCCAAGGCAATATCCAAGTTATTATCATTTATTTTCAACCATTCATCATTCAAACATTTTTATATACAATGAACTGATCTTCAAAGGTTGGTTTGGTGAGGAAGATAAGCCATTATTGATATACTTTAAAGGAATGCCCTCAGTGGACCAAGCTCATATCAATAAACTAATGCATTCCAGAAACAGATTTGGATTTTCCTGTTCCAAATAGTTAAATATAAAGACTCCAAGTGACCTGTACAGAACTTTTCCACAATAGTGAGATGTTAGCATATATTAACTTTTCTTTTTGGAGTTGATGCAAGTTTTTAAAGTGCATGCTTCCCATTTTCTGTGTGTGGACGTTTAATGCTTTTAAGAGATCAATAGTACTGTTTTCATTAGCAAGTGATGTCATTTGCCTAGATATCACTAGTTCTTCCACATGAGACCTTTCTAATACAGGAAGTTGCTGTTTGGAGGTGTCTTAAAGAGAAGTGTTTGTGAATGAACAAGGAGCAGATTAATGTGGTTTAGTAATCACTCTGCACTCTCAAAAGTAAACTAATATAATGCAAAAGAACACTCATTATTTCTGGTGTACCTCTATTTTTCCACCAGTTGGTAGGCTGTTTCCAGTGTCTTTCCTGTTGTCAATATCTAGTAAATATTGACCAATATCTTTGAAGCAGCAAATGTCCGTATCTGTAGGTGGAAAATATGGTTCAATTGAAACATGTTTCATGTAGAAATTGCAACAGAACATAGTCATTGACAGCAAGAAAAAAACAGCCTTTATCTTAACTCTCAGAAAAAAGTCAAAGCACTTTGAACACCAAAACTAGAGGACCTAGCTTTAGGGTAAGAGGTTTAGAGGGGAACTTTTCACCCAGGGGGTGGGTAGAATCTGGACTGCATTGCCTGAGAGTGGGGGAGGAGTGGGGGGTGGTGGGTGGAGGCAGGAATTCTCATAGTATTTAACCAGCATTGAGATGAGTACTTGAATTGCCAGGGCATGGAAGGCTTGGACCAAGTGCTGGAAAATGGCATTAATATAGATGATTACTTGATGGTCAGCATGGATAGGTGGGCTGAATGACTTGCTTTTGTGCTGTATGACTCTTTGACACTGTGAGCCCATGACTCCATGACCACAATTTAGCTTTAAACATGGATCATTGTTATGTGTTGAATTGAACTATCCCGTAAGGAAGCTTCTGCATCTATTTACTCTGATTCTTTAAAGGATAATTTGAGGGCTGTATGTCATTCATTACACAGTGAATCTTTTAAAATAGATCTGAGTCTCAATCAGTATTTTCAGATTCAGTGAATAGTAAAGTTGCCACCTTAATATTCTTTTACTTGTGTCTTTGGAACATATGAAGATAAGAAATCTTTATTAGTCACATGTACATCAAAAAATACAGTGAAACAGTGTACAGTGTTCTGGGGGCAGCCTGCAAGTGTTGCCATGCTTCTAGTGCCAACATAGTATGCCCACAACTTCCTAACCCAAGATCCTTCTTCCTAACTTCCAAGATATTGGTCTTTGGAATGTAGGAGGCAACCAGAGCACCTGGAGGAAATCCATGTAGACATGGAGAGAATGGACAAACTCCTTACAGACAGTGGCCAGAATTGAACCCAGGTCGCTGGCGCTGTAATAGCGTCACGCTAACCACTACACTACCATGCCTGCCCATGTTCAAAATGTTCAAACATGGTCTGAGTCATCATATAGCCCAAGGAGAAGGGGGTTGAAACCACAGAGAATGGTGATATTTGCTGTATTTTCTGGGACTATTATAGTTTGTGTTGCCAAATAGTTCACAGTAGTAACTGTAACACAGACTAGTTTGTGTAAACCTGGCACTGCCCCAGTGGATGTTAATTCCCAGTTCCTTTAAAGGGCATTGTTTTTTTCGGTTCAATATCTTGCAGGTATATTTCTGATTTGCAGAAATATTGTGTATAAACCAGCAACTATTTAATATTTAGAGGCATTATCGCATGGGATAATGATTATTTTTTTTGCAAAAATGTTAGGAAATAAGTGTATTGATGTGAATAGGAACAGAAATGAAATATGTCCTTACTGATGACCCTGTCCAGATCTCTCACTAGTTATATCTCCTCAGTTAAATCTCCTTTCAACCTCCTTTGTTCCAAAGAAAATAATCCAGCTTGGATGGCCACATAACTCAAATTCTCCAGCCTGGGAACATCCTCATGAATCTCCTCTAGACCCTTTCTGGTGCTAACACATCCTTCCTGCAGCGTGGTGACAAAAACTGTAAACAGTGCTGTGGCCGAAGCAATATCTTACACAGTTCTAGTTTAGTTAATGAAGGTGAGAGAGGAAAGGTGGGTCCATTAAAGGATCAGTAATTTACCGGCCCAGGTTCATAGTGTCATTCAAATTACACTGTAGCAGATTGAGAACTTCAAATTAGTTAAAAGAAAATGTGGAATTATAAAAAATGGTGTCTGCTAAAAATGACCAAGATCAGCTATGATCACATTAAATGATGGGGCAGGCTTGAGGGGCCTGGTGACCTACTCCTGCTCCTATTTTCTATATTCAGCTTGTGTTCCCCTGTGTGAAGCTGTCAGGCAGTCCTCTGAACCTTATAAAGGGAAAGAATCTGCCGTCCATTCATGGTTTGGTTTATATGTAGGTCCAGTTTATTCAAACCCCCTTTGATATGGTCTGGTGTGCCACTGGGTGTATCAATCAGCAACAACACCTTCGCAAGACATCCAGGGAAAAGCAAAAAAAATGACAGAAATGTCCACATCCCAAGCTTCATTTTGTTTTACATTTGTTGGGATGAAAAGGTTCCCCAAATAATGGGATTGGCATTGAAAATGACAAATTTGGGGAAAACAGGAACAACCAAGACGAGACAAAATAAACAGTGATGTCTCCTTTCTCTGCCCTGGTAGACACTGGCATTAGAGTCAACTGTCATTCTGTATGTCAGAGAATTTCTGTGTTCAGACTATGATAACCATCAGAACAGATACTTGCTTTAATATCTCATCAAAAGAACAGTCTCTTTAGCTTTGCTATACTTAGTCCTGTAATGAAATGTCAGCATAGATTAGGAGCTCAGGGCTAGAAAGAGGGCTTAAACCTATGGCCCTCAGCAGGCATGTCACTGTAAAGCTAAGTTGACGCCTATATTTGGAAATGTTCCTATTATCAGCCATTTCCATGTACACCCAGGATACTTAAGGAGAAAGCTGTTTGAGGAGTTCTGGACTATTCTAACAGTGAGAGGCAGGCCTTTCAGGAGTGGACATAGGAAATAGGTCTACAGGCAGACGGCGGTAGAGGTTTGGGACCCTCCTCTGCAAACCTGAGTTGAAATCAGGTCAGTTTGGGGTGGACAGATTTTGGTTAATCAAAAGTATTAATGATGTGGAGAAAAGGTAGGTAAGTGTAGCCAGGAAAGAGCCATGGTCTTATTAAGTAGTAGAACATGTTTGAGGGGCTAAGTAGCATTTCCTGCTCTCATGTATTCCAAATACTTAATTGTTGCTTTCAAAAGCAGGGAGGCTTTTATCTGAGAATGAGAGTGTACATCTGTCACCCAAGAAGCAGAAAAATTGAAATGTAAACATATTGGTTAATTAAAATGGTGTAGAATTACCACTTTAAAGTACAATGAATCAGAGAATGTTTTGGGCTTATAATTAGCCATGTACACCACACTGTGCATCATTTGCAATGAAAAAGAATCTCGACAGGTTCTGACATGGTTATCCTCAGCCTCAAACAAGGGCAGTGTTTCTACTGAGAAACATCTGATCCAACGTGAAACTCTCAGCAGCAATAAGAAATAAATCCAACCAGTAGCTCAGCCTTGTAACCTAACAGCCATAATAAATAATGAGAACCTATTTGAAGGAGGAAGATGGGGCATTAGGAGCTATTTACACTACTGGAGTGATGCTATCGATCAGGAACAGCAACCTGCAGATAGGCCTTCATCTATGATGTCATTGTTATTTATGATTGGACACTGACAGTATTGCAGCCAAAGTCTTCTCCCTCGGACAGCTTGATTCATTTATGATTATGATGCATTCAGCAGTTAAAGAAATAATCAGCAGTGGTAGGGAGTAGAAGATGAGCAGGGACAGAAGAGATTTCATAATAGATGTGGCTTCATAACACATTCATAGAGCTTTGAGCTGACACCACCTAAAGGCAATTAGTTGTTACACATCTGCAGTGCCCGCCGTTCAGATATGTGAGTGATAGGTTTGCCAAATGGTACTGGATAATCAACATTCTTATCATTTTGAACTTATTCCATAGGCTCTTTTTCTTCCTGAATCAGATAGTAAAATCCTGTATCATTAGCTCTTTAGCCAAAATATTCCACGGTATTCTTCCAAAAACAACCACATTTATTTCTTTTATATAAACCTGTAGTGCTTGAACCAGGGAGCACTGGATAACATTTGGTTAAGACTCGTCCAATTAGTATATAAGAAATGCATTTTTGGCAACCACTGTTATACTAGAGAGCATGAAACAACTCAGCCAATATCAGTACTTCTGCTTGTCGTTCCAGTGGGCAGTTAACACCATGGCTCAGACTCAATTTCTACGATGAACAAAAACAGTCTGCAGAAAACTGCTGCAGATTCCAAAATCGTTAAAGGACTTGAATTTATATAGTACCTTCCAAAATCTTTGGATAGTTCAGAACAATTTATTAACCAATGAAGTACTCTGAAAATGGAGGCTGTTGTATTATAAATTTGATCAGATTTACCCCATTTGCAACCAAGCTCCCACAACATAGTGACGAGAGTTTGGTTAATGATTTTGGTTACTCGTCAGCCATTCTGCAAAAGTGGCTCTGTGTCTTGTAAATCTAATCACGTTTATCCCTTTAATCTTGACCTAGAAATAATTCCAAATCCAGGTGAGAATAGTGATGTCACTCACAAGATTGCCTGTCCCCTTTTACAGTACACTCTGTCAGCCTACAACCTGAGATCAGCTCTCTGTGTAGGACTCAAACCCAGAGTCCTTTTAACTCAGACATGTATGTTTCCACTGAGCAGCTCCTGGTTATACTGCTAAAGCTATTATGCTTTATTGAGAAAAATAATTCATTGGCTTTTCGCACACAAATTTGTTTCACACCTTGACACTTAGAGCAAAGTTTCATTCATAAAATACTGTAATGTGCACAGCTTGATGTCCTTCCATAACCTACCTGCTATCGATATTATATATTTCAGTAGCACTCTTTCTCAGGAACAAGATTGTATAGAAAATTGATTGCAACTGGATTGATATATTACTCCTTAATGAGTTGGTAAAGAGCTATACCTAAACTTCAAATCAGAAGATACAGCACCATAATAATAACCCCACTCTGGAGCTGCCAGTGTATACCTGATGCCTTCGTCTCATGAATGCTCCAAAGGACACATTCTAAAAGGGCTGAGGCAACATATATCAGCGTTAACAACTGCAAGTGTGAAGAATGTTATGAAACTAAATGGACTAAGTAAATTTATTTTATTTATTTTGATGGCATTAAAAGTTTGTGGACCATATTGTGCAATATGTTTGCTTTTAATGTAGCTGTCTTATTATACAAATTACAGGAACTCTAACTGCTGAGTCAGTGGCAGGAGCAGCATTGCCACAGCACATGAAAACAGCAACTACTTGTCTTGGCTGCTGGCCACTCTGGAATTCAATTTTACTTCCATCACCAAACCCCCCCCCCCCCCACCCACCCACCCCTCCCCACCCACCCAACCATCCCACCACCCCTTTCTGCGAGGAAAGACGTTTTTTTATAGATGATGTGGCATGTGCATTAAAAATGAAGGAAGCAAGAAAATTAAGAAATAAAGTTCAGCTGGAACTCTAGTTTGAATGCAAAGAGGGATTTTAGGAAGGTCAATTATAAACTTACCACATTATGAAAATCATTTATCCACAATAAGGGAGATACTTTTCTATGTGCGTTAGTGTTGATACAGGAGTGGAAGCGACTAATACTAATGCTTTTTACTTTTTAAGGTCAATGGTCTTCAGTCTCACTTAACAGAAATTAATATTTTATTCAGTTAAGAATTGCCAGTCCTTACTAAAAGCTAATTCTAGTGCATAATTATGTTGGGATAAGTTAATATGAATGAAAGGAAAGTCTTGCACTGAATGAAGATTTTGAAGTTAAAAACATTGGAGAGTATAAATCATTGCTTAGAGTAGAGGGATGTGTCACTTTCAGAAGGGCTGCAGGTTTTGGTTTTGAGGTTCAAAGTATTTTCTGTTCTACCCACAAGGTATTACTTCAGACAGAGCCCTGTACTAAGTTGCAAGATGAATTTCAGAGAAAAAATCCAGCTTGGAAAAGTAATATTTGACGTAATTGACATTTTGTAAATAGCAGTAACTGTAAAATACAGCAGGCAAATTCATGCATAACACCTTAAACACCAGAAATGCTTATGTATAATATTTTATACCAGCTAATAATTGCATTGCCTTGTGGCTCATGTTGAAAACCAGCTACTTTCATTCCTCAGCAATCAACTCTCATGCTTCAGTGATGATTGAATGTTCCAGGGTTGGAGGTTGGAGGTTGCAGGTGCATCTCTCCCTGACATACCTTGACTGGGGAAGGTGCAGACGCATCAGTTGGCCTGATCCAATCCCTGCAGCTGCTCCAACCTACCTACTGTCTTCATCTCAGTGCAGGTGGATAGACTCTCCGAAACATCACAGGTGGTCACCCTATTTCCCATTCTCTAATGGTCACTGACTCCTGATTCAGGCCTGCACATGCTGATCCCTATATGCCTTCCTCCTTTAGGCCTCAGTAGCTGCTCTCCATCATAACCATCTCTATGTCTCTCTGTCTCTCTCTGTCTCCCTGTCTTGATCTCTCTCTCTGTCTTGCTGTCTCTCTTTCTCTCTCTCCCTCTCTCCCTTTCTGCTTTCTGTTTGGCTAACAGGACTGGTGTTTAGGCTGGTATGTGAGAGAGTGAGTACTGTAGAACTTATACTGATGACTCAGGCCCAATCATTGTATTTGAGGTTTCATTTGTGATATCTGCAATTTCTACAACATCATTATTTAGCTGGACCCTTAACTTTGGGAGATATTGCTTTTATATTATTCTAGAGTTAAGTGGTATCGACACCATCCCCACCTCAATCAATTTACAGCTTGAATTGTCATCATGGAATAACACTGCAATACATCAAAGGTAGTCTCTTTCCTGAATCAAAATTCTATGGCTACTTCAATGGTTAATCCAACAACTATTTTCCTTGAGCAACTTTGGTGATGACTATATTCGTACAAATATTTATCATTGATTTCTCGACATAACACATGCGATTCCCATTTCTCCATTGGAAACAATAAGAGGACACACACCTGTCCATGAAACAATGTATTTCCTGTAGCAGTGCACTTCCTGCATGGCTCCAGGACAATCCCCAACTGCATCATCACAGCTAAAGGAATGCTCTCTTCTGACAGAACATCTTCCAATAAAATTCAGCAGGTTGGTAAACAAGAGGAAAGAGCCATTACATTATCAAGGAATGCTGATGTTGTTGCATTCCAGATCGTCAGATTGTGCTTGTTGTCACCAGTTTACCATTTTAGGCCAAGATTCCATAGCGATGAAAGAGATCATTTATTTTAAGCATCACAGAGCTTTAGTTCTGTAAGAGATGAACTGCTCCAAACCAAGCTTTCCATGACAACCAACATTGGAGTGGAGTTTTCAGACTGGACTACTCGTTTCTGACAGCTACTAAAACTAAACCAACAAAATAGCACTAAAGGCATTTTTTTTAAAACAGAATGCAGAGCACTTCTGGGAAAAGAAAACAAACACAAGGTAAAAATAGAAAACGTAAGAAATATTCTGATGGTCAAGCAGTTTCTGTGGAGAGGGACGCAGGTGAAGGGATTTGTCTTTGGTCAATGGCACTAAACAGATGTGAGAATATTGTTCACCTCCTGCACACACTCACCATGAATGTTTCCAGTGAAGTCAGTGGTAGGAGTTGATTATGACAATCTCCCACCCACCAAAGGCAGACTTTGTCCCCACTGAGTTATTGTTTCATGTCAATAACCTTGCATTTACTACCAGAAGAAATCAGAATTTTACATTTTTAAGCAAAATGTTTTGGAAGGCAGTGAAGCTCCACAGAAGAAGATCCGTGATGGGGTGGAGGGCAGGTGATTAAGCAACAAAGTGGATGATGTTGTGGGAAAAGGGGGAAGCAAAAAAACAAATACAGACACAAAAGATGACTCCAATGGAAGTATAAATAGTTGCTGTAGAGTAACTTCTATTAATCATTCACACTTGAGGTCTGTATTATCAGCACACTCAGGATTTCACATAGATCAGGCAATGTCCACTGGGCTCACTGCAGAACTGAGTTGATGCTGCCCAATTAAGTGGTCTCTTCAATTTTATGACAAAATCCAAAGGTTTGTCACATTTTGCTGAAGCACTTTCATACCTTCAAGTTTCAAAGTAGAAAAGTTGAGTCTTACTATACTAGCAAAACCCTCAGTATAAATCTGTTGCTTATGTCAGGGTCCTTTATTGTGTTCATTGAGATGAAGGTCATTTAAGCTGATGAATAGATTTATTTTCCAATTGTGTGAGAAGGAAATACTTCACAGGAAGACTAAATGCAGACTAAAGTTCTCCCTGGCCTGTCTCCATCGTGTGATTTATTCATGAGTTTCAGAAGATAACTTCCTGCTGGACCACAGAGGAATTTCCATTATAAATAAAAACAGAAAATGCTGGAGATGCTCAATGGGTCAGGTAGCATCTGTGGAAAGAGAAGCAGAATTAGTGTTTCAGTTTGTCGGTTTTTCATCAGAATTTCCTTTGTTGATATTAATCATTCCTGTGACATGCGCTGAGAATGCTATATACTGCCGCATCATGTTTGGTTTCACATGCAAAAGAACCTGGTTTAGGGTGACCCAATCTAAGTTCATGTGCGAAACATAAGAGAGTGCAGATGCTTGAATCTGGAGCAACATACAAAAAGCTGGAGGAACTCAGTGGGTCAGGCAGCATCTATGGGTGGAAGTGGACAGTCGATGTAAGTTCATGTGCAATGGTTTCAACCAACATGAGATTCCTGTTCTCCCTAAGGTCTGAAATCAATCCAAAAACACTATCATACTGAATATTGTAGAATAAACTCTGTGACTATCACCATGTGCCTCTAATTTGGGCCACAATAGCACAGCTAGCAGCCCAGAGACTTGAACTTGCAATCTAGAGACATGAACTAAATCCCACAATGACAATTAAGGAAGGTAATTCCAGATCCTTAACTAAACCCGGAATTAAAAGCTACTATGTGTCATGATGACCATTAAGCTATCACACTGCAACAAAGGAATCAGTCCACCAGTGTCCTTTGGGGAGAGAAATCTGCCATCTAAATGTAACTCCAGATCCACAGTCATATGGGTGTTTCTTACTTACCCTTTGAAATGGTTGAGCAAACAACTAAGTTATTTCAAACTGCTCTGAAGTTCAAGAAGGTGGCTCACTATCAACCAGTCAAGGTGTTTAAGTACAAGCATTCACTTCTGCCCTTACTAATAATGCCCATGTCCCACAGGTGATAAAAACTGTTGTTTGCTATGCAATGGGCTTTGTGTTGTCCTGGTACCTTGTGTCCCTCAATGCTGTTAATGTTTTTCTGCTTCAACACTGGCAAAGTAACCAGATACTACAGATACTCAACTCCCAATGAGATGTTCGTGCAGGATTTCTTTTCTTTTAATAAAGGTTGTTGGAGAAATCAAAAAATGATATAAATGTTTTGTAAAATTATACCACATTATCAAGGCTTAAGAAGTTAGATGAACAAATACCCTTTGTCACCATGATTATAATCCAAAACAAAGCTAGAACAGATCGTACCATTACTCAATGGAGAGGTGTTCTTTATACAGAGTATTCAACCTTTAATTGCTGTCTTGCGCAATTTCAAACCACACACTTAGGACACCCAAAGTGATGGTTAATCATTATGTTCAGAAAATTTTCTTTTGCTGTTTTCTGGATGGTAATACGGTAAAGCTGGGCGATTTTGCAGTGTTGTTCTACAACACAACATCTGCTGCTCTATTGTAATTACTGGAAAAGAAAGGAATCCCAGAGCAGAAATAGGACCACCGGTTTGCAGAATCTCTTAGATGGTTGGCCAGAAGGCACTTAAGAGTAGATCAAGGCGATCTTCTTGTTGCCCCATCTTCCACCATTTCCTCTCATACCCAGTGTGTATTTTCTGGGATGACTCAGGTCAGATGAAGAATTGTCTCTGTTGGAAGCAGCAACCATAAACCTGTATTCTACCCACCCATTGCTGCAGATTTCTTATTTTGTAATGATTTACAAAGACAGAATGAATGAGTATTTCTGCTCTCATTATCTTAATATTAATATGGATCAAGAATGAAGTCTTGGATGGTTGCCTGTACTTTGGCTGAGATGATTGCTTGAACACGAAGACGCCCAGGTGCTGCGTATGACTGCGGCTTGGGGCAATTGCACTTACACAGTGAGTGTGTGATCCCCCAAATGGCTGCAGCAACAAGACTCCATCAGTTGTAAGACTGATTCCCACAGATGGTGGTAGAAGTTGATTGATTGTCTGCATGAACCCCAAGTTGGTGTGTGCTTCTGTGTGTGGATGAGGACCAATTACAAACATGCCTTCCTCCTTGGAAAAATACTTGAGCAAAAAAAGGCATGCTTGTAATAAATAAAAATGGGATTTTTATTGGAATATTTTCTTCTGTTTCTGAGTACTCCTTTGAATCATTAATAGCTGAAGCACAAATGTCTGTTTATAGAGTTATTTCAACAAAATGGATCTAACCGCAGATTAGACTTCACACATCTGGTTTTATTTCTATTTTCTTTGTCTTTTTGATGTTCTGGGACTTCCTTTTTGTCCTGTGTTTAATTGTTCCATTCCATAAAATCTGCCTGAGTGTGAATAGGGAGATGGTGGTATTTTCTTGAGGTTATGAATTTTTAAAATTCATGCAATGTGCAGCAGAAACATTGAGACTAATTCCAATCTTACGAGTGTCCCAGGGGCAGAAAATAATTCTGATTAATTCAACCTCAAAGAATACAAGCTGAGAAATGACTGCTGCCAATAGTGTCCTGCCAAAACAAAGACAAATTGTTTATATAGACCCTTTACCGTTGTTAGATATCCCAAGCCACTTCACAGAAACATTATCAGACAAAATTTGTCACCAAGCCATACAAGGAGATATTTGAGCAAATGGCCAAGAGGTTGGTCAAAGATTTAGACTTTAAGGAGCATCATACAGGAAAAAAAAGGCAGAGATACAGCTGAATGCAGTGGATGTCCTGTAGTAGCATGTAGTTGTGGCTCATTTGTCTGTCAAAGTTAAAACTATTGTTTTTAATCATCTCATGGTAAAGAAGATAGTGGTGAATCTGACAAAATGTTCAGCTTTCTTATAGATGTGGATGTGAAGAGGTGGCCCATTTGGTACTCCACAGAAGCACAGTCAAACAAGCAGTATATTTGCGACTCTCACATAAAACCAGAGGCTTTAGTCATTTTCTCCCAATGGAACCAAGTCCTTACTTTGGCTAATTTTGCCTTGTAAATCATTGAAATTACAATTTTTGCTTGCATCCTTGCTGTATACCTTTAATCCCTTCTAACATGAGAGTTGAAGTCAGCAATATAAACTTAAAGATAGTCCATTTATATTAACATATTGAAGATGACTGCATATTACAGAACTTTTAGAGCAGCTGTGTGTGAGTGCCGATGGACCCCTTAAATCCATAAATCATACTGCTGTCAGGTCACCAGTCCAATTATTCCTAAGCTGAAGGGGTGACTCAGGAAAATGGCAATCACTTTGCTTTTAATGTGGTTGAACTATGATTATTAACTTCTCACTGTTTTTGATGATTGTGAATTAGCATAAAAGACCCAAAAAACTTAGTCACAAAATTAATAGTGTAAGTCACACCAAACACTCTGCATATTCCAGTGAATCCCAAGGTACATTTCTGAGGAAGAGCTGAGGTCCTGGTATTCCAACCAACATGTGTCCTTCAACCAGTGTCTCCTGAGACACAGTAAGAGAAAGATCATTTGCCTCATTGCTGTTAGTGGGTCTTTGCCGTGCACAAATTGACTGCCATTTTAGCTCAAAGTAATTCATTGGTTGGAAAGCTCTCCAGGACATTCTGATCTTCCAATTTTATTCCCCTCTTCGAGTGGGATGAAGGAACATGGAAACACGTCAGCAGGCCATCAACCCCTTAAGCCCATTCCACCATGTAATGATCTTGGCAAAATATGTAAAATCCCAGAAATATATGACACACATAGCTGGAAACAATGGACCTATTCTACTCCCACTTCCCCCCTCTTGGTCTGTAGCCTTGTGGATTACAGCTCCACAGCGCTCAACCAGATACATTTTAATTGAGATGTTTCCAACACCCTATTGGGCAGTGATTTCCAGACCCCCAATATTCCGAGTAAAAGATATCTTCCTCCACTTCCCTCTATGTCTTGTACCAATCAACTTAAATTCATATCCCCTTATCTATCGATCACTTACCTATTGAGCCAATCAAACTAGCCACTTTCCCTTGGATGCCATGGGCCTTCACCTTCCATTCATGCACAGCTTTGATTCAGATCCCTTTACTGAACAAAAATAGCTTAGTCTTGAAAATTTCAGTTTTGAATGGATTTCTGGCACCGAATCAGAAAGCTCCGCAGTAGTATGTCCTGTTCAGCCAATGCAATCTCACCATCATTAAAATGGACACACATATACTATATTGTTAATCAGAAAGCTCATCAAAAGTATTTGAGGATGCCATTTCCATTCTTGCTGTTAGCCGTCCCTTTAATGTTAATGTTGCTTTGTAGCATACCAAAGTTCTTTGGCTGCAAAGACTCTGATGCTGTTGAATAGACTAATTCTGGTAGAGCAGAGTAAAGTTGTTTCTTGAGGTTTATGTGTGGTAAACTGGGTAACCACTGTTTATCCGAAACTTCTTGTCTGAACACAAGAAACAATTACCTCATTGTAAATATCATCAATGGACTGTCCTAATATCAGCTTGATTGGAATTATCTTAGTTGAGAAAAAATGTTTCCAAAAAAAATGACAGGAAATCATAGAAATTTATGACTCAAAAAAGACCACATAGACAACATACTCATGTTATACAAAGTTATTTTAGCTACTCTCTCTTCTCAACTCTTGTTCTGTACCTTTGTAGAATGAAGATATCTATCTCTACCACCAACTTTGGGTATTGATTTCCAGATCCCCACCAACCTTTGAGTGAAAAATGTCTTCTTCTAATCTGTCTGCCAATTAACTTAAATCCACACCCACCATATCTATATATCTCTTACACTTAGTCTGTTTTTAATCCAAATTGCCATTTTCCTTTGGACCTTGTGGCCTTTACTTTCTTAATCAATCTGCCTTGTGGGATTTTGTCAAATGTCCTGCTGTAATCCAAGAAAACTCTATCAGATGGATACCTTAAATTTACTTCCATTTTCTCATTGTTTCTATTTAGTGGTGTACAATTGTTAAAAAAGATTGAAGAAGTAATTTTTAATATCTAAAGGCAGGGAACAGGATCAAGTGAAATGCTCTTTCAGAGAATTAGCTCAGACATGGAAAATTCCAGCATCTGCTTGGGTCAGGGTTTTGTGCAGAGCTTGGAGTTCATCCACTCAGTGTAGAAATGGCCACCAACTCCATTCACACAGTTGTGGACCCATTAATGGTGCAGTAGCTCATGTCCAATGTCACACATTCCATTATAACATGAGCAGTTGCTACCCAACAGTTGGGTGCTGCTTTGGATTCTCAGATGGCTGTGCAGTATAGCATGCAGAGGGGCTTACTGCTGAAAAAGGTTGCCAAGATGGATCAGCCATCACCTTGAGGGAGAGGAAGTGGCTCCATGGAGCAAGAACCTGCTGCCCTCTTTTAAGATGTCTGCATTCACCTTCCAATTTCCTCCCTGTCACTTTACCCATGCCCTTGCTTCGTCTGTCAGCCAGCCAGCCATTCTGCTTTCATCTGTCCCCAGATGGCACAGCCTCCAAATAAAGGGATGTCCCTTTAAAACTGAGATGACGAGGAATCTCTTCAGCCAGAGGATGGTGAATCCGTGGAATTTGTTGCAACAGGGCTGTGGAGGTCAAGTCATTGTGTGTATTTAAGGCAGAGATTGATAGGTTCTTGCTTGGTAAAGGAGTTAAGAGTTATAGGGAGAAAGCAGGAGAATGAGGTTGAAAAAATAATCAGCCATGATTGAATGGTGGAGCAGGCTCGATGGGCCAAAGGTCCTAATTCTGCTCCTATATCTTATGATCTTGTGGTCTAAGCTGTACCAAAACCTTCAAGATCAAGTAGTCCTCAATGTCATCCCCTAAGGTCATGTGCAGAACCCACCACTGTAAACCAGCAATCTTTTTCCAAACTTACTGCAGCCATTGGAGTTGCATGGGTGCATTGAGCTATGCAAAGGCACATGGAAGGCAGCAAATGAGGGTGTGAACAAGCGTGATGAATTGTCTGCAGTTTGGCAAGATATCATTCTTTAATTTGTTGGAATGCTTGACAGTGTCATGCAGAGGAAAGGCAATGAATGTTAGGGGGATGGAGCTGTTTTTACTGATATCGTACTTGGATGAACTCTTACACAATCAGCAAGGAGCTGTCCAGTTTGCCTCCTCCCTTCCTTATCCTGGTCTTCCTTTTGCTCCTGATCTTCAGCTGCTCCCCATATGACTGCTGGTGAGGGCCATCTGCTCATTGTAGCAGGAAAGTGTGTCGTACAGCAGACTGTTATGAGTCTTGATAAGGTTTCTGACAACATTTGTCAGTTGTGCAGTATGTAGTAGAACACAACAAACCTGGAGTTTTCTGCAAGATGAGCCAACTTTCGAAATCACTATGGACTTGTAGCATTACAGCAACAACAAGCCACTGTGTCAGCTGTGGAATTTAAACTCAATGAATCTAGAATTAAAAGCTGTAGCATTAATGGTGGCTTTGAAACTACTGGATTATCATAAAAGCCCATCTGCTTCAATAGTCATATTCACAGAGTCTCAGAACATGGATAAGACAAGATAAGATATCTTTATTAGTTACATGTACATCAAAACACACAGTGAAATGCATCTTTCGTGTAGAGTGTTCTGAGGGCAGCCCGCAAATGTCGCCACGCTTCCGGCACCAACATAGCATGCCCACAACTTCCTAACCCGTACGCCTTTGAAACGTCGGAGGAAACCAGAGCACCCGGAGGAAACCCACGCAGACATGGGGAGAACGTACAAGCTCCTTAAAGACAGCGGCCGGAATTGAACCCGGATCGCTGAAACAGGCCCTTTGGTCCATCAAGTCCCTGACAACCTTCAAACACCCACTTCCACTATTCCTAGACTAGTGCAATTTTATTCTCCCCACATTCTCATTAACTCCCCCAGATTCTACCACTCAACTATACACTAGGAGCAATTTACAGTGACCAATTAACCTACCAACTCGCACGTCTTTGGGATGTGGGAGGAAGCAGGTGCACCCAAAAGAAATCCATATAGTCACAGGGTGAACTTCTTTTCTTGGTCTGGCCTATATGTGACTCCAGATGCACCCACCCCATCTCTCAACAGCCTGTAAAATGGCTGAGTTCCAAAGAACTACTCTGTTCGTGGGCAATTAGGAATGGGCAAGAAATTCTGGCCTTGCCAACAACTACATCCCATGAACAAATAAATGAAATAAGGTAGAAATCAATCAGCGATTAAGCTGTAGGCAGTGGATAGTCCCTTTAAATAGTGAGGATTATGTCTCTTCAGCCATGTTTGATAGAAAAAGGTTTCTGCCTGGAATACTGAACTCCAAAATGGCATTGCTGATGACAATTCAGTATTGTACACTGATTGTCATCAAGGTGTGTCTGCTCTGCATATTTTCAGTGAGTCTTTTCCTTGTAGACCAGTTGATGGCCTCACCAATGTGGTGTCCAATGTACACATTCCAGTTGCCATTTCGCACTTTCAAAGACTGTTTTAATGCTTCAAAAAAGGTATTACTGAGTGCGATACCTCCTTTCCATGCCCCAACAAAATTATACATAAAGGGAAATCTCCATAATTTGGGGGGGGGGGGAATTAGGGCTAATTTGGGGGGAATTAGGCAGGATCTAGCAGAGGTCGATTGGGTGAGCCTGTTTGAAGGGAAGGGAGTGAATGGCAAGTGGGAGGCTTTTAAGAGTGTGATATCAAGAATCCAAGAGCAGAATGTTCCTGTCAGGGTAAACCTGGCCAGTTTAGGGAACCTTGGCTGATGAGAGATATCGAGGAAGATATTAAGGAAGCATACATTGTGTTTAGGTGGTTGGGGATGAGTGAATCCCTCGATGATTATAAAAAGATTAAGAACGCTCAAGAGGGAAATCAGGAGGGCAAAGAGAGGGTATGAAATGGGTCTGGCATGTAAAGTTAAGGAAAATCCCAAGAGGTTCTATAGCTATATAAAGAGTAAAAGGGTGGCTAGGGAGAGAGTTGGTCCTCTTAGAGATCAGCAGGCTGCCTATGTCTTGAGCCACATGAGATGGGTGGGGTTTTTAACGAATATTTCTCCTTGGTGTTTACTGAGGAGAAAATCATGGTTGCTCAAGAGATAAGGGCAACTGGTGGAAATGTTTTAGAGAACATTCATATTACCAGGGAGGAGGTATTTGCAGCCTTGCAATGCCTTAAGATGGATAAATCCACAGGGCCTGACTGATTGCATCCTAGGACTTTGTGAGAGGCGAGAGGAGAAATTGCGGAGGCCCTTGTGAAGATTTTTGCTTCATTGTTGGCCACTGGTGAAGCTCCCAAAGACTGGAAGATGGCTAATGTTGTTCCATTGTTTAAGAAAGGTAGAAAGGACAAACCATGGAACTACAGGCCTGTCATCCTGACGTCAGTAGTGGGGAAATGACTAAAGGGATTTCTGAGGGACAGGATCTACCAGCATTTGGATAGACAGAGTCTGATTAGGAGGAGTCAGCATGGCTTTGTGCGTGGAAAGGCACACTTGACGTACCTTTTAGTGTTTTTTGAAGAGGTAACCAAAAATGTAGATGAGGGTAGGGCAGTGGACGTTGTCCATTTGGACTTTAGCAAGATCTTCAACAAGGTCCTGCATGGTAGGTTGGTCTGGAAGGTTAGATCCCATGGAATCCAGGGAGAGCTAGTTAGGTGGATTCAAAATTAGCTCGGAGGTAGGAAGCAGAGGGTTGAAGGTTGTTTCTCAGAATGGAGGTTGGTGACTATTGGTGTGCCACAGGAGTTGCTGTTGGGACCCTTGTTATTTTTTATTTATATAAATGATTTGGATGCAAATGCACAAGGTTTGATCAGTAAGTTTGTGGATGACACAAAATTAGAAGAGATTGTTGATAGTGAGGAAGGCTATTGCAGATTACAGGGGGATCTTGATCAGTTAGGGAAGTGGGCCGAGGGGTGGCAAATGGATTTCAACACAGATAAGTATGAGGTGATTTTTTTTTGGAAAGTCAAACCAGCGTAGGTCTTATATTATGAATGGTAGTGCACTAGGAAGTGAAATGGAGTAGAGGGATCTAGGAATACAAGTGCACAGTTCATTGAAAGTAGCGTCACAGGTAGACAGGGTGGTACAAAAAGCACTTAGCACACTGACCTTCATCAGTCAGGGCACTGAGTATAGGAGTTGGGACATTATGTTGCAGTCGTATAAGTCGTTGGTGAGGCCGTACTTGGAGTACTGCGTCCAGTTTTGTTCACCTTGTTATAGGAAAGACGTGGTTAAAGTGGAAAGAGTACAGAAAAGATTTACAAGGATATTGCCAGGACTTGAGGGCCTGAGTTATAGGGAGAGGTTGGCCAGGCTAGGTCTGTATTCCTTGGAGCGTAGGAGAATGAGGGGTGATCGTATGGAAGTTTATAAAATCATGCGGGGCATAGATAAGGTGGATGGCAGCACTCTTTTTCCCAGGGTAGGGGAGTCCAAAACTAGGGTGCATAGATTTAGGGTAAGGGGGAAAGATTTAAGGCATACTTGAGGGGTAACCTTTTCATGCAGAGTGTGGTGAGTGTATGGAACGAGCAGCCAGAGGAAGTGGTTGAGGTGGGTACAATAGTATCATTTAAGAAGCACTTGGATAGCTACATGGAGGGGCGGGGCTTGGAGAGATGTGGGCCGAATGCAGAAAATAGGGACTAGATGGGCGGGCACTGTGGTCAGCATGGACTCGTCGGGCCGAAGGGCCTGTATCCATGCTGTATTGCTCCTTGACTCTAGACTCCCAATATCATGGCTTTTTCTGGTGATGTTCTTAAAGTTTTGTCTCATAGAATCATGGAGTTTTTGGAGCAGTGAAGGAGATCATTTGGCCCATCGAGTCTTTGCCAGCTTTTATGACGATGGTGCATACATAGCAAAATCACACAACAGAAGTGAGATGATTTTGGTATTTGATGCTCTGTACGCATATATCTCTTCCCCAGTACACCTTCAATACTCCCTGATGTGCTTATCCAATTCGCTTTCAAAAACCATGTTTGATTCTGTTTTCACCAACTTCACAGGCCGTGAATTCCAGACCCTAATTATGCCCAGTGTAAAAAAGATCTTCCTCACAGAGTAGCATGAACATTCCTGAAATGATCTCTATCCAATCAGTCCTGAATAAACAACCAGATCATTAGATATGAGTGTGTTTACCTGGGAGTGTGAACGTCAACGAAGGCTGAAGGAAAATGAGATTAATAAATGAAGGCTGGCAGAGATACAAATGCAAACAAAGAAGGGATTAATCCAGGGGCAAACACAATTCCAAAGACATATGCTGAAGTACTGTGACACATACATAAAATTGAATGTGAAATTGGACATTTTCCACAGTCGGCAGCAGCAGTCTAAACACTGCCCATTCAAATGGGTTTCGGGCAATTCTGGTGGGTGGTTTCTCCGATACCACAGTTGATTACAGGGTTTAGAGTTGTGTGGTTCTTTAATGCTGAGGTCTGTGGTGTTGTGTTACTGGTCTGGATTGCCAGCGTGGTATGTGGCTAATTGGTGTGTTCAAAAGCAATAAAAGATTATTCTGAGCCCATTAGACAGTGTCAACAGAGACAGGTGAAAACTATCACCCCAGTAACAGGGTGCAATTCAGGGGGTGGGGCTGGGAAAGTGCTACAAGACAACAAAGGGATTCTGGGGAAAAGATTTAGAGCCTTTTGACGATGTAGTGGGGTGGAAGCGGTATGAGCAAGCCAGACTCACATGGTTCAGAGGGGTCATTGAAAGTGCAGGAACTGTCATAACTTCCTAGCATTCAGCACTTAGAATGCCTGAAAGAGATAAGGAAGATAATGAGAAAAGAAAGCTTTGGGGAACCTAATATTAACACTGAGGCAAAAGTTACATCGAGCATCAAGAAGGCCATATGTGTTCGTGTAACAGTTGAAAATTTGGCATTCTACCAAGTAAACCTTAAAAGATTTCACCATCACTCACCTGTTCTTTGTCCCTTAGGCAATAAAAGTAACAGGTAGCTGTTAGAAGAAGCTGTACTGGAAACAGCTCAGAACACTTCACAGATAACAGTTTAGAAGTGGAGCTGCCATTACATGGGCAAATACAACAGCCAGTATTTGCACAGCAAGACCTCATGACAGTGAATAGATGTGATTGGTGCTTCTGGACAGCTAGTACGCTCTGTGTGCTAATCTGACCTTCAAAAGACCAACACGAGGTAACGGGAAATGTAATATGCCCCAGGGCATTTTTCCAAAAGAAAGATGTTGTGCAAATACAAGATGTTGTAATTATTATTACTGCTGTTTTTAAAATAGGAAAATGATTCCCCGAGCCTTGCTTTTAACCTGCTTTATTTTTCATGACAACTTTCATGCCTTGCTCTCTTATAGGTTTTCATTGTTACTGTTTGACTGTTAACACTCTTCTAGATGTATCACAGATGGAATATACAGGGAATATGGTTCCTTTAGGAATTCTGTTCCAATCCTCCCCAGCAAATTTTCTTCCATGCTCCATTCAGGTGGAATGATTGGTTAGCATTCACCCACCTTGTACTTCCTGAATTTTTAAGACACTCCCAACGACTCACCTCTGGGTAATTAATAATTGTTGGAACAAGTCACAGACTGGCACAGTTAAGGACGTGTAATGCACCTTTGTACACAGGTAAATGTTGTGACATGATCTGTATCTGCATTATTCCACTTTCATGGTTGGGTGACAGAAGCAAGAAGGAAGACAAAATAGTTATACAAGGTAGAAGATACAAGATATCTTTATTAGTCACATGTACATTGAAACACACAGTGAAATGCATCTTTTTGCATAGAGTGTTCTGGGGGTAGCCCGCAAGTGTCGCCACGCTTCCGGCACCGACATAGAATGCCCACAACTTCCTAACCTGTACGTCTTTAGAATGTGGGAGGAAACCGGAGCACCCGGAGGAAACCCATTCAGACATGGGGAGAACATACAAACTCCCTACAGACAGCGGCGGGAATTGAACCTGGGTCGCTGGTGCTGTAATAGTGTTACACTAACCGCCGCACTACTGTGCCTGCCCTGGAAATGGTGAAATAGTATGAACAAAGCTTATGCAAAATTATATGATTTGAAGTACTAATCTTGGAAACAACATAGGATCAGCCTCAAATGTATAAAATATTTCCAATTAAGTGGTTATATCAGAATATTGGTATTGGTTTATTATTGTCACACGTACCGAGATACAGTGAAAGACATTTGTCTGCATGCCATCCAGGCAGATCATGGCATACATAAGAACATTGAGGTTGTAAAAAGAAAAACAGAAATGCAGAATACAATATCGCAGCTACAGAGAAAGTGCAGAGCAGGTAAACAAATAAAGTGCAATGGCCACATCAAAGTGGATAAGGAGATCGAGAGTTCATCTTCAGTGCATGAGAGATCCGTTCAAGAGTCATATAATAGCAGGATAGAAGCTGTCCTTGGGTCTGGTGGTATGTGCTTTCAAGTTTATGTATCTTCTGCTCAACAGGAGAAGAGAGAAGTGAGGATGACTGGGGTGGGAGGGGTTCTTGATTATGTTGGTTGCTTTCCCGAGGCAGCGGGAGGTGTGCATTAGAGTCAATGGATGGGAGGCTGGTTTGCATGATGGACTGGGCTGTGTTCACTACTCTCTGCAATACCAAGCTGTGATACACCCAGATAAGATGCTTTCTATGGTGCACCTGTAAAAATTTGTAAGAGTCATCTGGGACATGTCGAATTTCTTACGGGTTCTGAGGACGTTAGACATTAGTGTGCTTTATTGGCCATAGCATCAACGTGGCTGGACCAGGACAAATTGTTGGTGATACTTACACCTTGAAGCTCTCAACCATCTCCACCTCAGTACCATTTAATACATAAGGGCATGTACTCCACCTCGTTTCCTGAAATCAATGAACAGGACTTTCATATTGCTGATATTGAGGGAGAGGTTGTTGTCTCGACACTGTGCCACTAGGCTCTGTATCTCCTTCCTGTACTCCACCTCATTGTTGTTTGAGATCCAGCCCACTATGGTACAAACTTGTGAATGGAGTTAGAGCAGAATTTGGCCACACAGTTGAGAGTGTACAGAGAGTATAGTAAAGGGCTGTAGTATGACCAGAAATTAATTACATTCAGAACATTTGAATGTATACTTCTTGGTCTTAGTAGAGTGTGCAAATACTGCTTGTACACAGGTTCTTATGCACTAGTCATTGAAAGCCAACATGTAGGAGCAACGGTGATGAGGAAGGTAAATTGTATGTTGGCATTTATTGTATTAGGGGTGGAATATAGAAAAGAAGTCTGACTGCAATTGTATAGGGTCATGGAGAGACTGAACTTTGTGTATTGTGTACAGCTTTTGTCTTATTATCTATAAAGATAGTGCAGCAAAGCTGGATCCATTTGTATAAGAGAGATTGAGTGAGCTTGGCCTGTTTTTCAAGTGTTTATAAGAATGAGAGGAAGATACCTATAAGCCTCAACGTGTGTGTGTGTGTGTGTGTGTGTGTGTGTGTGTGTGTGTGTGTGTGTGTGTGTGTGTGTGGGTGAGGTATGTGAGGTGAGGGGGGCATGTTTTCTCTGGGTGTGGTGTCTGGAACCAGGGTTTAGGGGTCTCAGAAAAAGGGATAATTGATTTAGGACTTAAGAGAGGAAAAATTTCTTCACTCTCTGAATCTTTGGAATTCTGTAGCCCAGAGGACTGTGGAGGCTCTGTCAATGAATTTGTTTGAAACTGAAATCAATAGATTTTTGCATATAAGAGGAATTAAGGGATATGGGTTTAATTCAGGGAAATTGCACTGAGGAAGATCAGCCACAATCTTAAGTGGTACAGCAGGCCCAAAGGGCCAAATGTCCAAACAGCCACTCCTGCTCCTATTTCTAATGTTCTTATATTCTCGGCATCAATATTGGGCAGTAACATGAATTTATTGAACCAGAATTAGTGACTATCAAAGATTCTTCAGTGCTCCTCACTGATATTTTAATACTAGTTTTCAAAAAGTGTATTTAAACCACCCATTAACATATGTATATAGAAAATGTTCATTCAGAACATGCTGTTAGTATGATAAGCAGCCATTCTAGTACCCGTGAGATCACACTAGCTTTAACCTCTACTTAGAGCTGATTTCCTGTTGCTAACACATTAACCCATGGAGTACTATTACAGTGTTTGAAGTTACATACAGGCTAATTACATTTCCTATATTCCCTAGTGCAACGAGGAATCCATCAACTTTTAATATGAATTGTTACCGAACAGAACAAGAGAAACATAAGTAACACTTACTGCTGATATCTTTGAATTTAATAAATGCTTCACTTTAGATCTGGATGTAAGAAGTGTGGCTGCAGTCTTCAATGAAATTAGATCATTGTCTCCCAGCTCATAAAGTTGTTTTATTTCTGCATTTGAAAAGTTTCCACGTTAATGTTTTCAAAACAAATAGGCAGCATCATCTGAGTGAAGTATAGCATGACCTTTCACTTCTACCCCCTGACCCCACCTCCAGCTTCCCTACTCTAGCTGACCTTGGGAATGGAGGCTAAGTGCCCAGGCCTTGTGATGGATGTATCTGAAGATTCGTGTCTCTGACCTCAGACTGGGGCTCAGCTACTGGGGTCATTGAAGCTGCTTCCTGGCCCCAGGCTCATGTCATTAACTTAGCTGATTGCCTCAGCTTTTTCCAGCTCTTCTCCTCGATCCCATTATCTTCCAGTGTTCAGGGAATACAGATGTTTCTAACAAGTGGGTTGTAATTAATTAACAATTGTTCAAAATGAGAAAGTCCTCTTGTTGGGCCATATATGTCAGACTAGTCTTTTCAACAAGTTTTACCTAGTCCTTTAAATATTAATATATTACAGGTACAACTTGAAATATTGTTTTAAACATCATGACTTTCAAAATGGGAGAACCGAGAAAACCACTAACCTGCTCCCAGGGTAGCATTTCAATAGACCAGACACTTCCTGTTCACTCCCATTGTACAGAATTCCCAATCCTAACATAACAATTAAGTGCAAACTCCTGGTTTAAGTGTAAAATATTCCCTAATTATCCTGGATTTAGTGCCCAGCCACACTCAATCAGTTGCCAAATGTTTCTGGAGACAGTGCCATGTTGCAGACATCTGCTGGTCTGGACAATCTCTGCTTCTCTTCAGTCTTTGAGCGTTACCGTTGAATTGCTGTGTGATTAAATTGGCTTTTGGACAACTAGTTATTTGTATCTGCAATTCTTATTTATACATATAAAAATATCCAGTGTGCATGTCTTGTTGAATTAAGTGAGATTGCACTGGTGCCGGGAAGGATATCAGCAGGATCAATAACTGTCCCTTCTCATCTGTGACCTGACCTGTGGTGGCGTGTATGTGAAACCGATCCCATCAATAACAATTTAAACAACCCTATGAAATGGGGAACCTGATACCTAACACAAAGCGTATAGGCTTCCAAGCTAAGTCTTAAACCAGGAACTTCACACGTTGAGAGCTGAAATCTTGCAGCAGCTTTGTACATTGAGAACTCAAATAAGAGATTCACACAGTGTAAGTACAGACCTGTGTAATGAGATTCAGAAAACAACAGCTTGCATTTATATAACATCTTTAACATAAGCACTTCACAGGACTGTTGTCAAACAATATTTTACAATCACTCAAATATGGAGAGATATTGGAACAGATGACCAAAAACTTAGTCAAAAGTAAAGGTTTTAAGTAGCCCCATAGTAGTAACAAGTGAGAGGGTCTGCAAAGCAGTTCCCAGACATAGGGACTGGTCAACTAAATGAATAATGATCATTACTGGAGTAAATTAAACAATAGGGAAACAAGTGACAAGTGAATGGAAAGGTCTTAAAGCAGAAGGAGCAACACACAAGATGCTGGAGGAACTCAGCAGGTCAAGTAGCATCCATGGAGGAAAACTGCCAGTTGACGTTTCAGGTCAAGACCCTTCATCTGAACTGAAGGGTCTCGACCCAAAACGTCAGCTGTCCATTTTCTGCAGTTACATGTGTCTTCTTAAAGCAGAAAGAGTTCAGACGGTGATACTGAGATAAGGAGGGACGAGACCATCGAGACCCTTGTTTTTAAGGGTGAGAATTTTAAAATTGAGGTATTGCTGAACGAGTAGTCAGTGTGGGTCAGAGAGGTCAGGGTGATGGGTGAACTGGCTTGGTATGAGAAAGGATACAGGAAACACAGAAAATGGTATGTAAACCAGGAGAAGACTGAAGTAGAGAAAGGTAGCTGGGGAAAAATAGCATGGATAAAGCACATCAAAAGCTCACAGTAAATTTAAGAAATACACAAAACAGAAACTTGCACTGTTGTGTTCGATTCACAGATAGAAAGCATTGACCCAGGATAGGAGATTCACAAACTGCGAGCATAAACTTTTCTGTAACATTCTCACAATACCAACACTCATTAAATATTCTTCATTAATTTATTGAGTTTGATACCACCCTGTTTGGTGGGCTCTGAATGCCTAGACTTCTATCAGAATTATTTCATGATCACTTCGTGATAAATCTGGGGCAGTCTTCATTTTCTCCAATGGGAATTGGCCCAGCCTAAGATCCAAAGTCACCCTTCCCTCCTACCTTCTGAAATGCTTTCTTCCAGATGAGAATAGAATAAGAAACAAAATGCTCTTTGACCATTCAATTTTAGCGCCCAGACTGACTCACATACTGTGCCTCAGTGCTGCTCATGAAGTAGCTGTGGATGTGTGTAGCTCACATTTGTGACATTCTTCATGGACTGAGGAAGAAAGTTAACCAGTGTTAGTGCACCAGAGTTTTTATGGATGTCTAGGAAGTACATGTATTCATTTGACCTAGATTTGCAGATGTGATGATGGTCAAGCTGTTTGCATTTGTTGTCATTGCACTGTAAAATTGACAGTAATGTCTGACATCCTCATCTGCTCAACTAAATGCCAGTGTAGAGATTCTGTGGGTGATACACTGATCCTCCATAGAGTGCACTGTTGAAGCCTTGCAATCAGCAGAGAAGTCAGGGCTCTGATGAGAATGTCAACAGCTTAGCCACTATTTTGCCATCGGGAAAATGTCACATTGGGTTGGGCAGGGTGTAACTGAGATTTTAACATTACATTGGGACTTAATTACTGTTTAAAAAAAATTCCCCGGCTCTGAGTTGACATTGTTATATTCATGCAAGTTCACTTTCTCAGAATAATTATTTCAAAATTCCATGGCTCTGATAAACAAAGGCCACAGACTTACGGTGATTGGCAAAAGGATCAAAGACAGCATGAGGAAAATCTTTTATTAATGCAGAGGAGTTAACTTCTGAAATATGTTGCCTGACAGGATGGTGGAGGTAGATTCAATCATGGCTTTTAAAATGGAATTGGACCAACACTGGAAAGAAAAGAGAATCAGGACTGCGGAGAAAGGGTGGGAGAATGGGACTAGCATCTGCACTCTTGTAGAGAGCGGCCATGGACACAATGGATCAGACTTCCTTCTGATTCTGTAAAGTTCAAAATAATTAATGATCCTATATTGTGGTTTATATTGCACCTCTACCGTATTTTTGTGTATTTGTCCCAATCTTTATCTTGCTCTCTGCAAAATGTTTGAAAAGTTATAATAACTGGAAATGTTTACTTCATGGTTTGTTCTCTGTTGGAATATTCCAATCTGATTGGCTGCTCAACCATTGGCTTGATCTACAAGGAGCCTGCCTGGACTCGATGGGCCAAATAGCCTCCTTCATTGCATAACAATTTCATGAATCTATGACTTATTCTTTCTTTTCCTTACTCCTTTAGGGTACTCCTGAAACCTATCTGACTAAGCTTTCAGTTATCCATCCCAATATCTCCTTGTGTGGTTCAGTATTAATGTTATTTTATTGATGTACAGTATCCAAGTGGTTAAGTTACTTGACTAATATTTGGAGGCTTATAGTATTGATCTGAAGGCATTTCAAATTCCACCATGACAGTTGGAAATTTTAATTCATATAGGCAATTAAATCTAGAATTAAAATGAAAACCTTTCTCATTAATGGTGACCTCAGAACCAGATTATCATAAAATCATTCTAGTTTACTAATGTCCTCCTGGGAAGGAAATCTGCCATCCTCACCCAGTCTGGCCTTGTGTTGCTTCAGATGTCCCAACACCGTTGACTTTGAACTGTCCTCTGAAACAGTCCAGCAAGCCACTCCAGAATGGATAATAAATAGTGGCCTTGCCAGCAACATCCACATTTCGTGAACAAATAAGTTAAAAAAAACTGTGGGCAGGATGTGGTCTGAAGCCAGATCCAGCAAGTCAAGGAAGTAAAGGAGATGCCAAGCCCTCGGGGTTTGCAGGAGTACAGCACTTTCTGGGGTTCATTAACTATCTGCATAACTTCCTGCCCCATCTGAATGAGATGTGTGGGCCACTCAGACAGCTGACCAAGAAGGATGTGCAATGGTGCTGGCTGGATGCTCACAGGCAAGATGTCAAAGATATCAAGGAGACAACGGCAATAGAGTTGTGTTGTGATACTTTGATGATAAAAAAGAGCTGACATCACAGGCAGATGACTCAAAAAAGTGGCATGGAGACGAATATATATCTCATCCACAGAGATCATTACTGTTAAACCCCACCACAGAGAACCAAAGAGATTGTGGAGAATGCTTCTGGGGGATGCAGGTATACAACATAAGGATTTGGGGAGGACCATCCATTGCCTCCTATACCTGCAAAACTTTATACCAAAGTAAAACATTCTGAGACTGGATAGTTCTTTGGATATTTTGTCTTTTCTGTTTTTCCTTTCATTTTTAAAAGAAAGATATAATATTTGCGACATAAGTAATACAGGTTTGTGGATAATAATTATTGTTTTAATACTATCACTGCTTTAGAGATTGTGTCATGTGAGTAACAGCTCTCTGCCCTTCCAAAAGGTGCGCATGGGGTTCCAGAGGTGGTCTGTTTGAATTAAGACTGGAGTGATAGAAGTTGGCTGGTACTTAAGTTCTTTCATTCATAAAGTACCTTTTTTATTAGTTCAAACTATCAACTATTTTCCAGTATCTTAAAGAAAGAATGGATGAAATATTAAGAGAACATTGTTGGATAGCTACTTACAAGATTTCAGCCCACCAACGTTGTAAGAACATATTTCTAAACTGGGCTGATGAGTAATTTGATGAGGAACCTGTAGGTGGCAGTGCTCCAGTGCGCCAGCTGCCCTTGTCTTTCTCAATGGTGGAGACCATAGGTTTGGGAGCTGCTGTCCGTGTAGTCTGGGCCAGTGACAGCAGTACATTTTGTTGATGGTACACACTGCAGCCATAGTGGGACAGTAGTAGAGGGTGTGAATATTTGGAGAGGTTGATAGGGATCAATAAATCAGCCTGGTTTGTCCTCGATGGTGCCAAGTTTCCTCTGTGTTGGAGCTGCACACATCCAAGCAAGTGGAGAATATTCCATCACTCTGCTGACTTGTGCCTTATTGATGGTGGGAAGGCTCTGGAATGGCAGAAGGTGAGTCACTCACCACAAGATAACCAGCCTCCGGTTGCTCTCACTGCCACAGTATTTATGTGGCTACTCCAGTTGAGTTGCTGGATAATGCAGAAGGTGTGGACCATACCACAGGTCTGAGAACTGGAGAGGAGAAACCAATTTTAATTCCTCCATGAAAACTGTCTCTTTTTCTCTCCTCTTGGCTCAGTTAGGGAATCTACTCCTTGAGTCAGTATGGTCAAGGCCCACTCCAGAGACCTCAGTATAACAATCTGGACTGGTGTCCCTGTATAATAGCAATGGAGTACTCTGCAGTTGGAGGTGCCATATTTTGAAAAAAAACCATTAAGTTAAGATCCTCTCTAATCTATTTAGGGACCAGAGGGGTTCTGTGACACTATTTCAAAAAAGAGCAGGTAAATAAATTAAACATTGGTAAATATAGTAAACTCCATGCATTGTGCTCTACTTCACAGGAGAAATGTTAGAATTATAGAATGATGAGGAAGTGTTGTTATGTATATATGTTTACTGAGGACAAACCTACCCTATTACCACACTGTTTATTGGCGCTTACTGTGTGCAAATTAGCTGTTGCATTTCCTATATTTTAAAGTGACTACATTTCCAATGTACTTCATTCGATGTAAAATGCTGCTTTTATTTTTACTTTCCTACCCCATTAGCTGAAAGTGGTCAATCTACAGACAGAAATGCAGTGATGTTGCTGCTGTGGTGATTAGCAGCTGCATTTGGAAAGAGTGGGGGCTATTACTCTTTAAAACTGTGAGGCTGAGCTTCAGTGGATTCTGTGTTTGGATAAGACTGGCAGGTCACAGCTTTACGTTTTGACAGTTGGAAGTCCAGAGGTAGAACAGCAGAAAGAGATAATATGCACTGGTGATCTCATGTGAGTTCATTACTTTTCTATTCACCTCTTGTTCCCTCTCACTGATTACTCTGATCGTGGCATGGGAAAATGTCTGGGTGCAAGAGGTTGTGGAGGAGGCTGAACTTTTCACCCTGTGATGTGATCATTCATCACAGAGAATTGACAAAGCTCAGTGGGCCTCGGACTCATCCTCCTCTGAGAGAGCAGCCACATCTGGACAGTTAAACCTGTTGGACCCTAAACATGGGATGAATTCTGCCTTACTGAGTAATATCAGAGCCATTTGCATTTGGAATAATTTATACATCAAAAATTTGTCTGGGATGAGCTGAACTTACAGTGTCCATCACAAGATGCTATTATGTGTGTAACATACAGACTGATCCCTGGCATTCTTTATCTGCACGGGGACTGGAAGGTGCAAGGCACATCACATCAGAGGCAGCTTTTTAATTAATAACAATGGCCCCTTTCCCATTCTCTTTTATTTTAATAATATTTGGGTTTGTGTGGCTTATAAGCAGCTGCAAAGCAAACCTTTGCACCCGATATCCCCAGAACAAACAGCCCCTCCTGATTAGACAATCAGGGGAGAGTGGTGAGGAGTATCTAGAATGTGGGGGAAGGACAGTAGAGGTGGGGCTTGGTCCCAGGAGGAATAGAGAGTAATCCCAAGGTCAAATCACCCTGGTCTACATTTTTGATCCTCCACAAACAGTGCCAGAGTGGAATCACCACAATCTTTCAAAATATATGTAAAAGGAGTGGAATTGATGTTACCTCCCCAAAGAAGAGCTGCCAAGTGATCCCAGGTTATTTATAGGTGTGTGCCTGCACTGGAGCTCAAAACTTTTCAATTCTAAACTGAGAGAAAGTGATATTTGATTATTTGGAATCTGTGAAGACTGGAACATGTTTTAGAGGATATGTGGATGTCTGCAGTGGCATATATTATCCTGTGTGTAACTCACTGGAAATGCTTGTTATTTTCTCTTTGAACTTACTTCAATTGATATCCTATCCTGTACATAGCACATGAACCATCATCATTTAGCTGACATGCAACTCACTAGAAGCTGTTTATTCTTCCTAAATAACCCACTGGAGCTCCCCATGAACCTCTGTGATGATCGCAATTCGCTGGATACTGTCTTTATTATCCTATAGGTAACTCACTGACAGCTGTCTATTATCTTGTAAGTAACTCACTGGCAGTTATCTGTGATCATCAGTGTAATTCAGTGCTGGATGTTTATTATCATCTGCATAACTCACTGCTGCTCATGTCTTATCCTCAGGGTAACTCAGCGCCTGTCATTTATTATCTTGGCATTGTCAGCCATTTAACAGCTATTAAAATTCACTGCTGTATTTCCATGCCACTAAAGGAATAATGTTTTGTCCATCATCTCCACATGATGTGTGAGGATGATAGTGCTGCTTTAGCATCTACTGGGGAGCAATTCTATTTCAAACTATATGGCACGGCAATCAATAATACTTACCAGATCAAACTGGAGTAACAATCGAAGCAAAAATATTTAAGTTATTTTAAATTTTTTTATTCATTTTTCAGGATCTGGGCATTGATAGCAAGGCCAGCATTTATTACGCATCCCTAACAGCCCTTGAGAAGGTAGTGGTGAGCTGCCTTCTTAAACCTCTGCAACCCTTGCTGTGAGGGTATCCCCACAATGCTTGTGAGCAGGGAGTTAAACCATGGGCGATGAATGACAGGCAAAGTATTTCCAAATCAAAATGGTGTGTGGCTTAGAGGGGAACATGCAGGTAGTGGGGTTCCCATGAGCCTACTGTCCTTGTCCTTCTTGGTGGTAGAGGTTGTGGGTCAGAGTAACCTCGGCTAATAACCACAGTGCATTCTATAAGATAATGTACTCTGCAGGCACTGTGTGATGGTGGGAGGAAATGAGCATTTTGGGTGGTTGATAGGGTGCCAATCAAACATACTATTTTGTCCTTGATGGTGTTGAACTTCTAGGTTTGTACAACATTAAAATGGATTACAGTTACTGCAATTATTTTATTTCTGTAATGCTCACATTGTGAATGTCCAATTATCATCTTACTGGAATCAGCAATTGGAAATCACTTTATGTTTTAACTCTGGGCGTAGTAGAAGCCAGATGATCTTCATCAATGGGACTGCAGGGTTTATAGGAAAATATCAAGGTGAGGTGATGGGATGGTTTCAGAAAAGCAGCAATTTAAGTTCAAAGAAAGTTGATATTAACCTCTTTCGAAAGGAAGTGTACAAATGATGAACAATTGTCAATGAATATTTTCAGAGTCGTTTTGCTTGGAGCAATCATTTAGAGGGTGGTAGTCAGTTGGAACATTCCCTTTACAACTCTTGAGTATAAGTTTTAATTCACTTCAAACTAATGAGCTGTTTTCTGTTAGCTATTGGGCAGATTCAGCCAAGCTTTATAAATGTTTGGAAATCTACAGCACAAAAGGCTTGTAATTCAGAATTAATTGCTGCTGAATTGGCAGCCTATTTCCCTAACGCTGATACACTTCACGAAGAGCAAAACCATTTGCTTACATTTCAGATATGTTACATCAGAATAGTTTTTTTTGTTTATGTAGATTTTCCAAATGATCGAATAAAATAAAATGGAAGTCCCACAAAAGGAAACAACAATGCATTCAAAAACAGCGTTGCATGTACACAATCAATGTGTTACTCGTATCTGGAAGGATCCAAAATTATAAGCTCCAGTGCAACTCAGCTCAGAAACAGCAGTAGTTGCTGCCAGTGTCAATTACATCCAAATAAAACTGCACAAATTTCACTTCCTGTGCCAATGATTTTCCTTCACATCCCATATTGTAATTGTATCAGTGTCAACTCTATGGTAATGTCCTAGACTGATAAATTACACCAAGACTTCCAGCTTTCGATAATCACAGCATAAACTGTGCCCAAATCTGGGCTACTTTCCAGGTTATTTTTCCCTAAACTTTCCACTATCATCATTTAAATATCACTGAATTTAAAGTTTACCCTAAACCTGTGCAAAGAGGCAGTGTTGTCAATTTTTTACAAAAAAATTGCTCTAAAACTTTTGTTTTGCAACTAAGAGTGATGGTCTGGAGTAGCATGATTAATGTAGCTGAAAGGGAGCTTATCACAAAAAAATAAGCATTTTCAGTCAGAGTGCCTAATCCACTGGCATGGAATAATGCAATATTAAGCAACTGAAAATAACTTTTAAAGTCAATATGGAACCATTTCATCATTTCATTGCTGACTAGTTTGAAGTGGGAGCTGGGCGTTTTTGTGGAGAGTGTATAACCAGTTTTGTTGACTGGGCTGTCTTGAAGTTTAATGGTTTTTGTAAATAGTGTAAAGAATCACTAACTTGATTTGTGCTGGACAATATTTGAAATTCCACTGGCCTGGGCATCTGCAAATGAATTCAGTTCAAAAAGCCAGCTCATTCCTGAGAAACCCTAGACCACAATATTTACCCATGAAGAATGGTGTCATATGAGGTTTAAACTTCCGTTATAAAGATTAGCAGCTCCCATAAAATCAGCATCATGTATTCCAAAGTTCAAAGTATTCCAACATAATTCAACTCCACCCAGGAGCCTTAATGGAAGATCATGATCATGACCTCACACATAGACATACATCGGTGCCTATAAATGCATCAGTCATGTTCCACATTTTTCATAACCTTGGTACCTTCTCCATGGAGAACCTGTATGTTTTAAGGCTCTTTTGCTATGATTCTCATTTCCTGGTAGGCTCACTCACCATGAAGGGGCATATGATAAATTCCCAAAGTCTGTGCAGTCTATCTTCCAAAGTCCTCAACTTTAAAAGAAAATATTACACATCCTTTCTTCTTCCCCTGAAAGTATGTTTGTTTTCCGTTCTTAAGTTGTTTATTTATTTTCTATTCCATTTTACCACAAGCTTGTCATCGGAAATGACATTATTGCCCACGACAGGTCACACCCATTACACATCCTGTCCACAACCAGACCATTATCCTTAGTATACTATGTTGGTAATCCTACCAACTGAAGAACAAGGGAAGGATATTGAGATCCCAACCATTGTGAGGGTGGATGAGTGTTGAATCAAGATAGGGATTTCCAATCATCAAAGACTCTCCCTGCCACTCATAAGGGTCGTTACATGAAGAATAATGGGCCTAATACCAGACCACACCCCTTTGTAAAACCCCTTTGTTACACCCCTTTGTAAAACCATAAGACATGCTCTACACGCTGCACACCGATTTATTTACACCCACATTTACCATTCCAACATTCCTTCAAGAATTTGGAGGCTGCCATCCAAAAAGTAAGTTCCAAGTATTTTTCTCAAGTTATGGAGCGGAACAGGATCTAAATCATAAAGTGACTGCAGATTTGAGCACATTCTCCTACTTTTTGCACAGTGAAGAATGTGAATGCCCAGGGTGCAGGCTGCCAACTTAGCCCAATTAATTCCGAATTATAAACATTGTCTATGGCCTTGAATGACCCAGCTCCCCATTTGCTCATGTCTCAGGATTTTCCTGAGGCTTTCAGCCAGTGTGTAAGCTGGACGACTCGCTTGTGTAATCAGTGGGGTACAATCTTAATGAAAACAGTAGAGTTGATTGCCATTAGCTTGGCATGCGTCAAGATCTTGACAGGATACAGGCACAATCCAATTTGGAGATACAAAACTTCCACATGCATAAATGGAGGTACATTGACAAACAAATCCACAGATATTCAAACACATAGATGGAAGAATGCATGGATATAGATATTCAGACCCATTGCTACCATTAATTGCATAAGCATAAAATATATCAATAAGATTCCCATTTAATTCAGTACATTCACAGGATTGCTACCATTATTGAGACAAATTAGGTCTCAATTAGTCTATTTCTATCATTTCTTCGAAAAGCTTTTTGTTGTTCAAATAAATGAAAAGTTTTCTTACTGAAGGTTTCAGTCTAGTAATTGTTTCCAGAGAGCAGAGGTAAGAAATTAAGGTTCCTGCTGTCACCTTCTACATTTCATATTGCACATGGATATTGGGTCAATATGAAAATGTGGCCAGTAAGAGGATTGTTAGTGACAAGGGTAAAATTTGAATATTTTCCATCTTATCCAAAATAGATTGAGTTTCATGGTGAGACATGGTATTTATTCCCATTTGCATTGATTTTTTTTTCATTTCAACCCAGCTTCTCTCCCCCACTTTTTTCCTGTAATATCAAAAAAAGTGTTAATTTAGGACTTTTGGATGTCCATGGAGGCATTCTCTAGAACCCTCCAAATTGCACCCTAGAAACAGTCTGTGAATTTTTTTTCTCTAATAGAGCTAGTTGATGTGTCAGGAGAGAAGCATGTTGGCCTTAGTGGCCAGAAATACAATATGGGTTTTAGTACTGCTGACTTATATCAGCACTGATGATTTGTATATTCTGATTTTAATTGTCCATCTGTATTATATTACAAACCTTAACTATGACTGATAAGTTCATTATATGTTCTGTATTATAACATTTAGGTATAAGTTTCATAAGCAATTCTTCAATTTATTTGCATTCCATATCTCAGATATTCATGCACATGGAAATTATTATCAGTACAAGAGTCAAGGCCTAATAAAGGTCTCTAACAAATGCAACGTCTAGTAGTTCAGAATGTTATAAAAATAAAAAGTTCATATCATTTCATTTTTGGTCATATGGTGCTTATATAATTTTAGTTCATCAGTCCTTCATAACTTCCAAATCATCCCTCCTAGTGACAATTTGGATTGTATTGGTATAATAAGGATAAAGGGTAAAATTTGAATGCTCAGTGTTGATACATTATTTAAACTTCCTGCAAGCTGGTGTTCTCCCGGTCATTAAGTGCCCACCTCTTCCTAACACAATCCAGTTATGTATGATTCTTTCAGGAATATGTTCAAAATATTAATTATACTCTACTTCAGACTCTATTTCCCTTTATGTGACATACTCTAAATTATCTACTACCCTTTCCATAATGTATTCCAACAACAGTCATCAATGGAATATACTTTAAGTATATTGCTTTGTATAATGGAATGTTTATTTTTAAATGGTGAAATGTTAGGAGCTCCAAAGAGACTTGGAAGGTCCATGTACATTAAAATGTCATGGACAGTTACAAAAAAAAATCAGAAAGGCTAATGGAATGTCTGCCTGTGGACTGATGAACAAGCAAAGAGAATTTATACCACAAAGTTCTGGTTAGACCACGCCTAGAGTAAATAGTTCCAAGCACATCATCTGAGGAAATATGAGTCTGAGAGGGAACATAACACAGATGTATCAGAATAACACCTGAATTCCAAGGGTAAGATTGCACAGATTAAGCTTACACAAAAGAGGGTTGTATTTCTTGGACTTCAGGAGAATGGGGATAACTTGATTGAACTTTGCAAGATGTTACAAAGAAATGGACAATCAGAAACAATTTCCACTAGTTGAGGAGTTTTGGACAAAGGACCATAGTCAACAAATCAGGGCCAGGTCTTTCAGTGTAATAGGAAATACCCATGCATGCACATTATGGTTGAAATTTTGAACTCTATTCCACTAGTAGCAATTGATCCTTGGTCAATTGTTAATTTCAAATCACTATTGATAATTTCTTTGTTTACTAAAGCTGTTAAGAGACATGGGGCAAAGTCAGGCAATTGGAGTAGATTATAGATTTGTCATGATGTAATTGATTGACAGAACAAGTTCAAGGACTAAATTTTTCAGGTTCATGCAGTATTCTCTGTGGAAGGAACAAGGCAAATGATCGGCTGATAGTCAATGTGTGAACTAGGTAAATGCCATATGCTACTTTTGTTCCCATTTTCCCGCTGCTTTCCCACCAGTCAGGGTTTCCCTCAAGATTTGGTAGGAAGAACGAGGCAATATAAACTAGAAGGCACAATTCTAAAAGGGGTACAAAAATAGAGATCTCTGGTATTGGTATTGGTATTGGTTTATTATTGTCACTTGTACCAAGGTACAGTGAAAAACTTGGCTAGCATACCGATCGTACAGGTCAATTCATTACACAGTGCAGTTACATTGAGTTAGTACAGAGTGCATTGATGTAGTACAGGTAAAAACAATAACAGTACAGAGTAACGAGTCACAGCTACAGAGAGAGTGCAGTGCAATAAGGTGCAAGCTCACAACAAGGTAGATGGTGAGGTCGGAGTCCATCTCATCGTATAAGGGAACCGTTCAATAGTCTTATCACAGTGGGGTAGAAGCTGTCCTTAAGCCTGGTGGTACGTGCCCTCAGGCTCCTGTATCTTCTACCCGATGGAAGAGTAGAGAAGAGAGAATGTCCCGGGTGGGTGGGGTCTTTGATTATGTTGGCTGCTTCGCAAGGCAGTGAGAGGTAAAGACAGAGTCCAAGGAGGGGAGGCTGGTTTCTGTGACGTACTGGGCTGTGTCCACAACTCCCTGCAGTTTCTTGCAGTCCTGGGCAGAGTAGTTGCTGTGCCAAGCCGTGATGCATCCAGATAGGGTGCTTTCTATGGTGCATCTGGGGGTATATGTGCATAGTTTATTGGGAGTTAAAAGACAGGTCAAGAAAGAAGTTAAAAACATATGTGATTTGAACTTTATAAAGAGAGGCATACTGTCTGGTGAAAATTAATAAAACACTGGTTCACCCACAATTGGATTATTGTGTCTTGTTCTAGGTGCCACATTTTAAGAAAGATGTAAAGATTTCAGAGAAGATGAAAAAGTGATTTACCAAAATGATTCCAGGGATGAAGGATTTTAGTTATGTGGACATATTGGAGAGGCAGGGGTTGTTCTCACTGCAGCAGAGGAAGTTATTGGGCAATCTGATAGTTGTACTTAAATCCATGAAGAATACAGATAGTGGAGATTGAAAGAAAATTCCCACTGGTGGTGGGATCAAGAACTAGGAGATAAAACACAAGTTATTGGAAGAAGAACCTAAAGTTCTAAGAAAAAAAATCAGTTTTACAGAGTGAAGATTTGGAACCTGGAATGCACTGCAGGAATGTTAGTGAAGGCAGATTTGACTGATGCAAGAGGAAATTGGTAAGTATCTGATAGGAATAATTTTACAGAGTTATGTGGATAAAGCAGAAAGTAATATGAGTTGGGTTCCTCTTATATAGAGCCATTATGAACTTAGCAGGCTTAATAGCCTTCTTTTGCCCTGAAATCATTCAGTGATCTTGTGATGAGGAATTCATAGTTTCATGGACACCCTGGCCACCTATCAATTTGCTTAATACCATGAATTTTTCAAAAATGTTTGAAAAATCTTAATGAGCTTTAGCATTCAAAACATTTATAATCATGTATGAATTCTAACAGCATTGAGAATATATGTTTTGAAATTATGAAACTTATCATGTAAAAGATGTTACTGATTAAAATATCTAGATGACTTGTGTGTTTCCACAACCTAATCATATAGGGATGCACTTGATCATCAAAACTTTCCATTGTACTTTGCTACAGACCAGTTCAGTGTTCCACATCTTTAAATATAACCACCTGCATCAGATGAAGGTGAGCATTAACAGATGTGGTAAATGGCCTGCACTTGGTCAGATAACATATGAACTTGTAATTCTTCTTAAAGACAAAGCAACCCATACACAATCTTTTTTTCCCATTAAAGTACATTGTTTTCACAAGTAGTTCTTGTGAACTCGGTGTTTAATTGCAACTGGGATTTGGCCAAATTGAACTCACAGAAGCTAGGAGTTGCTTTGTGGTTTCTTTCGTGCTCTGCCAAATGCTGCACACGTCATTATTTATTTAGCTTTCAAGCCTGCCCAGTAGTTACAACACTGGAATCTGGACTCTCAAATAGTGAGGTCCAAGCTTCAGTTGGATGCTTGGTAGTTGCAGCCCTGTGGAATTAGACCCTGGACACCTGCACTGAAATCACAATCCTAAAGAGTTTGCACAAATCATTATAAATACTGGTGCATTCAATCTATTGCCGAGAGAATCAGATTTTTGATAGATTCTGTGCTATGACAGTTGCCTTCAGATTGCTGCCTGAAGGCAAAAGATTAAACCCACAATATGAGAAGTCTGGAATTTTGATTCTGAGATTCCAGGATGGAATCTGAGCATTGAGGAAAATTCCATTATCATGGGATTAGAATGGTAAACCAAGAGATTTCTTTAAGGACTTAAGTCATAACTAATATGTAAAATTTACTTTATTTTACCAATAGGGTCAAAATTTTTAATCTGTAAAGAGGTTTGTGTCTTTTGTGTTGGGTTGGCATCTCTGGTTAGGCATTTCCCTGGAAGTATTATCACATGACAGCCTGTCTCCAATTGGTCTATCCCTACATATTACTATTGGTCACCTGACAGGTCTGTCCCATCACCCTCCCGCAACTAATTGGTAAGTGAATGGAATCATTTTTTAACTGAATAGAGGATTCAGTTATAAGTCATTTTAGTCTTAACTCAGATATTTTTATAACCAGGAAAAAATTGTTTAAAACACTGTTTTATATTGCCTGAAAAATATAAAGAAGTGATTTTGAGAATGATCCTTAATTCTTGGAGCATCAAGACTGGAGGTTGGCAAGCCTAACTGCCAATCCAAAGATCAGCTAAGCTAGGAAATAAATATACCACTGTCAACTCAAAATAGTAGCTGTTAGAAATGCTCCATGGATCAATCAACATTTGAAAGATGAAAGTTGCCTTTAATAGAACCATGGTAAAAGCTAGCTGTGTGCTGTGAAATCGCCTGGAGACCTAGGCCAACACAAATGCCAATTACAGCAATTAGCTACCACCAACATAGACATATACCAGTCCAAAACTGCAGAAAATAAAGACAAATAGATCAGACCGACATCATGCTACAGCATTAATGCTTTGGAATGCCAATTCTGTTTTAACATTAAATGTTCAATGGAATTTGTGAAATGAATAAGGCATCCGTGGAAAATGTTACGTTTCATTATTAAGGATCCTGAATGGCCGCTCTCTCCTTTTGAACAATTCTCATTCTTAATCTGACAGTTAAAGAAAAAATAATTATCACCTATTGGCTATAAATCATTTTAAAAGCTGAAAATGTAATCGAAGAAAAATTATCATGTTCATGTCCTGTAATTAAAAATGACATTTTCAGTGTAACTGTTTTATTTTAAGTCTCCCTGCCAGATAGGTATGTAAGAATTATGGAAAATAAGTCTGGCACTTAACAGAAGGGTGTTCTCCCTGATAAACTCTGTCAGGTTGCTGTCAATAATGCTGGTTCATTCGGTTCCCATTTTGTTCTTGCTTTGGTAAGTGGAGATCTGCAAACTATCTTAATGACTTCTTTATTGAAGAAACCTTGATCTGTGCACTTTGTGCAAATTAGTGGTTTTGGTTCATCGTAACATGATGCAAAACTCATTCATCACTTGCCTGACAAACATTTTAACCTCCCGAGGCAATGTTATAAGGCATCTGACAGAACAACATTATATACTGCATGACAAGCCTTTTGACACAAGAAAAAGTCCTTTGATAGTTTCACCTTACTTGTCGTGAATCCTTGGCCACATTTCACAGTGTGGTAGGATGTGGGCCTGTTGTACAGCTGAAGCTGATATTTCCAGATCATTGAATGAATCGTCTGCACGACAAGGCTGCTATTTCAGTAAGGAATATCAACCAGAGACAGATTAAGTGTCACACTGAGTTTGTTAAGCAGTAACTGAGGAGGTAATGCCCAAGGTTGTGAGCAGGGGAAGGCTGTTTGATAAGCTTTCTATTGATATATCAAATATCTGATTGAAAACTCTCTACGAAAGCTGTACGATGGAATTGAGAAAATAATACGCTCCAAGTTTAGTACATGAGTGCAAGTTTCACTTTTTGGTATCCTGTACCACAAAGCTCAGTCCACATCATGTCATCTAAAATATTTATGCAAGATGAACATGGGGAAGCCCCTTGGCTACATTGATATCAACTCGATACATCCTGTGCACTCTTTGCTTAGTAGATTGATGGTTCAAGGACGTGTTGTACATGGGAATGCTTACCTGTGGAACTCCAGCACTGGCTAAGCAAATAGTCACAAGTTCCAACAAGGAATGTCAAATATGAATAAGCACGGCATTTTCATCTCGTGTCAATACAAAGTAAAAAATGCAGAAAACTAATCATTGTGATTCACTGAAAGAAGCAGTAAGGGCAGCAACAATGTTAAGAAGGATGGGGTTACCTTGAACACTGCAAATACAGTTCATGATGATCAAGGAGCCCTGTGTGTTCATATGAGCCATGGTTTCTCACTTTTCACACCCAACAACTACAATTACAGGATCTTTTCCTCTTAAATAAGGAACTTCATCCTAATTTTGGCAGGGAAATCTTATTGAGGGATAACCCCATTTAACTTGCACTAAACTTGCATGTTATTTATATAAAACTTGTTTACAACTAAGGAAAATTGTACCACTTGGGAGATGTGTTAACTTGTTTCTGTGATTTAATATAATTCCAAGCTCTTTACCCTCAGTCAAAAGACTGTGGGCTTGAATTCCCTTCCAGATCTCTGAATATTTACTCGAAGTTGACACTAATAACACTAGTGACAAGCTGACTGTAACACTGAAGAAGTGCTGCACTGGCAGAAATACTAGATAAATATTCATCCTTGGTTGAAAACATTATATAGTAGCAGTACACTCCAAAATCAGTTCCATTAACTCCATTTGCACTAAATTACTGAAGCAGAATGCATGCACTCACACTTCTATAGAGCAGGCTTATCATATGCGCTAAAGGCAAAGTTCTGTGGCATTACCTTTCAGAAGAGATGTGGAATAAGGGCCCAGTTTCCTTCTCAGGTGGATTAAAATAAAATCCCACAGCATTTACTTGAAGAAGAGCAGAGGAGTTCTCCCCATCCTCCCCTGGCCTTCCTCAATCTCTGCAACGTTCCTCAATCTACATCACTGAAATAAGACTACCTGGCCTTGATGAATGTCATTTGCTTGACACACTTCCAACATGATACCAGTGGTGGCATTTCTAAAAGTATTTAATTTGCTATGAAGTCCTCTGGGAGATGCTAAGATAGTAAAAAGTACTTTGTATCTACAGTTTTTATGTTTATGTTTGCTGGCGAGTTTCCAGACACATCTATTTACCAGATCAGGTAGGACACCAGAATTTGAAAACAATTAAAGCTGTTCCACTCTCGTAGAACCTCAGTTATAAAAGATGCGATGAGGAAAGTGAGGAGAAAAGACATTCACCTGCAGGGCGGAGACAGAATGTAAGAAAATTTTGACTCTGGCATGTATACATTGTCGGTGGTAACAGACCGCTACCCTTAAATGCCGGGCACAATTTTAATCTTCTATTTACTTGTATGATGGACACCCAATTTGGTACTGCCAATTTTACATATGTGGTGAAGTCAGGCAATACAGTAAATGTGCTGAAGAATTTAAGGATTATTGGATTAAAAAAAACAATGTCCGTCTAGTTCAGCATTCGTAATTTCATATTTATTCAATTAACTGAATTTAGATTCCTCCTCTTCTGCAGTAGGATATGAACTTATGTGTCTGGATCTTTAATCCTTAGTAGTCCTGCAATTTAATCACTACACTTCCAGCTCCAAGACTGGAATTGAGAAGCTGGTAACAGTAATGGTGAATTAGCTGCCTATCATAAAAACTCAAGTGGTTCACCACTGTCCTTGAGGGAAGGAAGGCTGCCATCCTTACTTTGTCTCACCTTTAAGGTGGTTTGGAGTCCATAATGTGGCTGAATCTTAACCGCCCTCTGAAGTGACCTTCAAGTAAATCACTTGGTTCAAGGGCAATTAGTGTTTGGCACAAAATGCTAGTCTTGCTAGCAACAGTCGCAGCCCATGAATAAATACATTTAAAAATATTCTCCATCTGCATCATACCCAGGTAGTAGTTTGTCCTCATTTATATGCTGTTGAAGTCAGTGCATCAAATTTCAAAAGAAGATCTCAATGCATATTCGTTACTACATAGATCAATTGTTATTACAGTGTGCATTTACTGGAAAAAAGAGAAGGAATTTCTACCTTTCAGACTCACTAAGCATTGTTCTAAAAGCTTCAGTTTACTGGCAATTATTTTCATTTGCCATGTATATTATTTTTAATTCCAGGTTAATTTTTATTCCCTTGCCAAACAACTTTGCTTGTGTAAAGTGCTAAGTGTAAAGGAACTTACAGAACTGATGCTGCAACTTAACATCTTGACCACAGCACGTAGCAGAAAGAAATAGCTTGTGTTTGTAGATGCCTATTGTAACTTTAGGATGTCTCAAGCACTTCACAGCCAATACAGTGCTCTTGCAGTACAGTCACATGGAGAAATATAACAAGAATAGTGCAAGAAAACCCTCCGCATCCCCCACCAAACTTCTTTTCAGTAAAACTGCAGAGTCTTTTTTACAACCACCAGAGAGAGATTAGACAGACTCTAAGTTTCTCAACTCATCCAAAACACAGCAACTCCAGCACCTTACTGTGTACCGATGTCAGCCTGGATGACTTGTTCATATCTTTGGAGGAGGGGTACTTGAATCAACAGCCTCAGAAACAACATTGTCACCACTGAACTGAGGCTAACACCTCACAAATTTGACAAAAATTCACTAATTTCACTCCAGAAAATTTCTGTGGTCTTCTCCACAACACATGGTAACAAATCATTTAGCCCATCAAATGTGTGCCAGTGCTTGTCCCCATCTGAATGACCTGGCCTAATCCGCTCTCCTGCTTGATTCATTAATATTCCTCTCTTTCACGCAACTATCACTTTGCCTTTCAAAAGAATTTTGAAACTTTGCTTCAGTAATGCCTTGGGGTTGGGAATTCCTAGAGAAGCAGTTTTTGTAATCTTTTATTCTTTACAGGGGAGAAACCTTTTAATTAAAAACAATTCTGTGTAGAATGAAGAGATGAAGTAATACTAGGTTATTGGAAACAGAATGTAAGTTAGGAAGCTGCAAATGTAAGGGGCCAGTTCTGCTTATCTAATAGTTTCTTAAATTTATAGGCAAGGTTTTGGTGTCTACAGAATCTCTAAGGCTGATAACTCCTGCCTGAGTACTATGTGCTGGGGTTGAATGTTTGTGCTGCTGTGGTTTTTTGTTAGCCAGATCCATTCAAGGAAAAACCAGTTTACTTGTTCCTGGCTGCTTTGCATGACAGCCAGGGAGCCTCACACTGCTTCCGTTTGGGATCGCAAAAGGAAACATAAATCAGATACAAGATGTGGGATTGTGGCATCCAGCAAGTGGAGGTTCAACAAATTCTCCGCAATGCAGAGAAGTCAGGGGGTACAGGTGACCATCTATCAGAGGACCTATCATAGCAATGATTTCATTGCAATGTCTGGACTAATCAGGGGTCAGAGCCAAGAATAATATACACACTTTTTTTTCCCAAGGCTATTTTGCTTTTGTATCTAGGGACACTGCCTTTGCTGAAAATGGCATTCAAATTAACATTTTCACTATTTCTACCTTGCTATTTTAAAAATAAAATTTTAAGTTCGAATGCCAAATTAAAATCCTGTGTTTTCTTTATGAGCAGAGTTACTGTGATTGTCTTAAGTATTTAATCCACACGGTTGGAATACCACCTCTCTTTCATTTCAGCAGCCAACAATGAAGCATTCTCTTTTTGACAGTCAGTCACATTGAGTTAGGAAACAGATTTTGATAGTAGTGATTGTCTTCACAGGGAGACTGTCCTTTACAAAACAGAGTGTAATCCTCTCATATGTGACGAGTTATAGTGAATAGAAACAGGTGCACACAAGCAGAAATATCTTTGTGGCTTAGAGACATCTCGTATTGTGAAGAGCTAGCTGCAATTATCAATATTAGTCATTGTAGTCTCCTCGATCTTGCTTAATTGCTTTCAAGGGTTGGAGAGGAATTCCCATATTGATCTGAAGTCTTTTGTCTCTTTGTTTTTTTTGTCTCTCCCCTGCAATTGCGTTACTGAATCACCATCAGAGTGTGATGGATCCATTGATACTCTTGAGAATCAAAAAACTGCAGATGCTGGAAATCTGAAATAAAAACAGAAAATGCCGAAAACAGCTCTTTGATGTTTTTGTGTTCATCGTGGAATGGTTTAGCATGTTGCAAATAATCAAATGATGTTCATTAGGAGAAAGAAGCCAGTAATACACCACTCCAGTACTGGGACAGTGCGTGGAGTACAGAGCCATCACAGTAATAGCAACCTATGTACACAATCATTACTGGAGCATACAGAGAATGCTGGAAATACTCAGCAGGTCAGGCAGTATTGTGCAAAGGGAAACAGTTAAGGGTTCTGGGTTAATAACCTTTCATCAGAAGGGGAAAATATTTGAAATGTGACTGATTTTAAGAGCCAAGTAAAGTGGGAAGGGAGGAAAGAACAGAAGTGAAAGCTGAAGAAATTAAATGATTAAAGGAATAAAGGCACAAACCAAAGGGGCAAAGGAACTAAAGAAAATGTTTACTGTAGAAGAGATGGAACTTGGAATGGTCAAGTCATTACCAACAGGTATAATCTTAAAAAACTGAGACCACAGTATGATCTGACATTGTTAATATAATTTTGAATCCAAACAGCTGAAAGGTCTCTAATCAGCTGCTGTTCTTCGAGCTTAACTTCAGCAGAAGGCATAGAGTGCCAAGGGGAGAAAGATCAGATACACATGGGGCAGATGCTTGAAACTTGAGCTCATACCGACAGACTGAACAGGGGTTTTCTGGAAAGTGATCACCCAATCTGTAATTTGTTTTCCAGTTTAGAGGAGACCACATTGCAAGTAACAAATACAGTATGCTAAACTGAAGGAAGTGCAAGGAAATTGCTCCTCACTTACAAGTACTATTTGGAGCAAGGGACAGCTGGAGGTGAAGGGACAGATGTTAGCTCTCCTCTGCCTGCATGAGAAAGTACCCTGGGGAATAGGAGATTTTGATTATGCTGCCTCAGACAGAGTAATTCTCAGAGAGAGCAGAGAGAGACCCAGAGATAGTTAACTCAACCCGACTTGAATTCCTATGGAATACTGAAAGGAAGTGTGAGGGAAATATGTGTTTGTTGGTGCAACACACTAGAAATGGTGGAAATAGCAAGAATGGTCCATGGAGCATGGAAGCTGGTAAGTTGGATGGTCAAAAGGAACTGTATCCTGATTCTGGGATGAAAAGCATGGATGTGAGCACATCCAGGTATAGTAGGCAGCCAGCTCAAACATAATGGAGGGGAATCCTAGACTGAGAGAAAGGAAGACATAACAGAAATATTGCTGTGTAAAATTGCTTTGCTGGAGCAGATGCATCACAGATGGAGAAACTGAGAAAATGGGAGAGAATCCTTAAGCGGAATGAAGTATAGTCAAGGCAGGAGTCAGTGGACATATAGTAGTCATTGGCTAATAGCCTAAATGGAAATGGAAAAGTCAAGGAAGGGAAGAGTTGGAAATGAACCATATGAATGTAGGAGAAAGGCGGAATTTGGAAGGCAAATGGATAAAAATTTCTAATTTTGAGAGAAGGGAATGACACCAATACAGTCTTCACAGTACTAGGATAGCCCTTAGCCATTCAGCCCATCATTTTTGTTCTGGCCATTTGCTGGTGCAATCTGAAACCATTTCCATGAACTGACTCTCATTATAGCTCTGTGTCTTTATCTGCCTGAAATATCTGTCACCTTTCCCTAAAATGTTGTGGTTGTCTACTGTTTTGCCAATTCCTGAAGGCAAGTTTCGCAGGCTACGTTTCTCCTTGTTATATCAGCACAGTCCAGGAAGAACAATCTAGATAAGACCAAAGATCACAGAATATGGGATTTTTAAAAGAAATTAATTATAAAATAAAAAGCCATTCCAGTTTGTGTTTGCTGTGATCTTCTACATTGGCTCTGCATTCAAATGGACTTGTCAAGCCCTTCCCATGACTAGAAGTTAAATTTGGGTATTCAGCTAGTTTGAGAAGTTGTTTGAACACTTTTTTTATTTCTTACACATGGCTATAAGTAGGTACATTTGCATTTTATAAACCCTAGCCTAAGATTTAATTCACTAAGAAAGTGACTGCTGTGCACCAATGAACTTTCTTAAATTGTTAGGTTGTTTTTAATTATCCTTTATGATTTTAAATATGATTTTTATAGGCAGTGGATTGCATATCCATATTAAAAATGTTTTCTTTGTGATAAAGCCAATTTTTGCTGCATTACTAAAAGTGGTATAGATATATCCATTATAGTGAGAAGTTGATGGTAATGTTGGGGGGAAATGAAGCAGGATGAGTATAGGCTTAATGTAAAGGACTATAATAAGGTCTTGACTATCAATGCGGAGTCTTTGCACTGAAGGGCCTGTTTCCATGTTGTATGACTCCATGGATTTTACCTTTAAAATTATGCAAATGAAATCTCGTGTTAAATTGAACAGCATTTTAGCCCATGCATTCTTGAGCACATTCCTGGTGCGATATAAGATCTATTGTATATTCTGCCTAGAAAGAACAATGAAAGATAGAAGATTGTTGCCAATGATGCAATTAATGTGTGTTAATTGTGCTCCTTTTCTGTGATTTTAATAGGAACATTGCCCTGGGATTTTAAATATCTCTGTTAAAATAGTGGATAGAGGAACACCATACAACTGTGTAACCACCAATGCTGGTATTTCCAACAGTAAATATTATGATTTGCTTACTTTAGGAAAAAGTGTTTACTTTGTTAAGTACACAAAAACTGATGGAATCTAGTTGCTTATAGTCTCAACCTTGAGGCAAAAATTTACATTGTTTCTGATCCACAAACTCAATCATGACTTGATAAATTGATATCTCATTGTGAAGTCTCATAAATGTGATTCTGCCTTCCCACCTCCTCTACTGCAGGTGCCATGCACCCTACCTCTTACCTGAACTAGAAGAATGCCTTATTGTTACTGTTTACCAAGGCTGCTTCAGAACCAGCTTCCAGGAGATGTCCAAGACTGCCCACCTGGCCTCACCCCTCCAAGCTCACTCCCGTTACCACCCACTGATTTCCCCTCCTTAGTGAGTTCATTCCTTTGACTCTTGACACCTCAGACAGCTCAACTTCATGAGCCAACCACACGGGGGAGCACACATTCTGCTGCCCAGTGGGCCATCACAACTTAATCCAGCTTCATACTGTGCCATCAAACCACCACCCTGTCAACACTGCTTGTTTGAACACCAGAAATCTCCTTGGCATAATGAGTGTCTGCTCCTCAGTAGATGTCACAATGATATAAACCATCCTTCCCACAAGCCTGTAACCAGAAATAATTAAACTTCAGCATTAAGAATCCAGTTGCAGGATTAAAGCTGTAACTAACTTAGGGATTCAATTGCTACTTTGTGATCCTTTACTATTGAAGGGATAGAAAATACTTCTCATTAAGTAAACTGTGTTGTGTGCTTTGCTGATCATCTCATTTCCCCATTCTCTGATCTGCCCTTTCATTGTCCATTCCACAAAGGGAATGAGCTACTCCTGAGTTATTTAAATGTCACTGAAGATTGTTTTATAGTCTTGGCTTCAAGTGACGTAATAGTTAATCAAATCAGTAAATGCAGTAAGCACTGTGCTTAGTTAATGATTGCCTAAAATAAAATCACAAGGTCTTTCTTAATAATAGGAGAGGCGGTGTTCTGCTTGGGATCACAGTAGCAGTATCAATACTAAACTAATCACGCAGAGGGGGATATTAGGGAGTGATAAAGCATGGTATTTAGATTCTGGCTGGGTGCCAGCAGGCAATCTTTTGTTTGTATTTATATGTTTTACAGAGTTGCACCTGCTCTGATCTCTATTATCTGTGGTTTAATTCCTTCATATCAATAAAACGTTTTCTTAATGTAGGTCATGTTTGTCAGGGTGGGATGAATTTACACATTCACGGGTGTAACAGTGATAAATTTAAATTTTCTCACATTTACACACTCCTTTGTACCGGCTAGCAAAAGTCTGATAATAATGCTCAAGAGAAGATCACTGTACCAGAATGTATTGATTAATAACGTTAATCTATGTGTGCATTAGTCACTTATTGCAAAATACAAATAATGTTTTTATGGTTTTTATCTAATGATGAACTCTGCCTCTGCTTTATACAAAGGGCAAATTTTTAAAAACCAATATTTCCAATTAAATATAAGAAAAAAAGAGAATATGTGAACTGAGAGAATGAGGATAATCTTTCCTTGGTTTCCAGTTCCCTTTAGCGTATTCTTGGGGTAGAAATTTCTCCTTATCTGTATTAACTCAATATGCAACTTTTTCATAAATACATATATTGAATTCTACTTTGAAATTCAGCTCCACTGCTCAAAGGAAGAACAAATGTTCTGCCTCCTCTCTTGTCACTTGGCTTCTATCTAACACCTTTTTTTGTAAAAGAGACTTCCATTACCAAAACTTTAGTACGTATCTGATCTCTTTACATCTATTTTGCAACAAAGCCATTGTTAATTTGGATATAATCCACACATCCTATTTGTCTGCGACTCCCACATTCCACACGTGGTAGGTGTGAGGATGTTAATGAGGTTTTGATGTGCTAGTACATCTTATTTATAAACCCACTGGTGCTGATCTTACTAGAAGCACTACCTGATAACTTCTGGCACCATCATGAGACTATTAAATCCAGGAGCGTGTTGGAACCTCTCAAACTGCACGTTGAAGTCTGGAATTCTGATTGTTTTGACCATTTTTCCAGAGAGGAGTTGAAGGAAAAGGGTTTGGATTTAAAAGCTGGGTATTCACCAAGGAACATAAGGGAGGCCATAAGTATAAAAAAATTGCAGAATATTTATTAGGGCTGACCATTGATACTACAAGCAACTGGGAGTACCAGAGATGTTATCTCAAACCAGGAGCTCCCAACAAAGATGCACACCATAGGAAGCAGATCAAGCCTCTGCTTCTTGAGTATTACTTAGTTTGCTTCAAAGTGGAGGTGGGAGTGGTGGTTGGTAGGGTTAGAGAGTAATAACATCTTTGACTGGTGACTCTTTGGTGACTCTTCCGACCAACGACAGAGTCATGCAGCACAGAAGCAGGGCCTTCGGCCCAACCGGTCCATGCTGACCAAGATACCCATCTAAGAAAGTCCCATTTGTCCGCATTTGTCCCGTATACCACTAAACGTTTCCTATCCATGTGCCTGTCCACTGGAGAGGAGGTGTGCTCCCAATTTCCTGTGGGGGCAGGAAGGAGGCAAGATAAAGACTCACATGCTTGGTGTAAAATCTTGCTAAGAGGAAAGCTGTGTGTGTCTGAGGTGAGGAAAGTAGAAGAACCAAATGAGGACCACAAGTCAAGTCAGGTGATTTATTGATATGAGAAGAATAGAGTGTAATTTATACTGAATCTGTAAACTACAACATTTCTACCCACTGAAGTAAGAGAAGATCATCCCAGCTGTCGGTGAGTATGATTACCCTACTGTGAAATAAAGCTGCCTAATGACTTGTATTAAGCTTTGCTTTACTTCATGTTAATTAGTTCCACCTTCAGATATATTGAAATAATAGGCCTTTCCAAATCACAAGGGAATAGTATTGGATTATTCCCAGATAATAAAACAGATAAAATTCAATTTCTATGAAGATAAGGTACTCAGATCATTTATAGGATTGACTAATTGAAGCCATAAGGTATCTGTTGCAGGCACCTTTCATTAGCACAAACATAACTGGGATCTTAGACCAACTGTGTACTGTTATGTGCACTTTATCTATGGTAGAGTGTGAGACCCCACATATATAGTCTGTAGTATAATAGTAAGTCCAGCTTTTATACTATTTGGATAGGAAAGTCCTTTGTTATTTTTGTCCAGGAAGAGGGAAAATGAGTTCAAATTTCTGTAAAAACATTAAAAGCTGTTGCATTGTCTGTTGCTACTGCTTGCCTGGTGCTTCAATAACATGCTGTGTAGTCATACTGTTTATTCTTCCACATTCCAAGTTCTGAGAAATTACAATAAGGGCTGTGTCATGTTTTGTAGGTTAAATGCAGCAGCAAGAGTTTCTGTTAATTTTGTTGTGTTGCTCCATCACCAAATATTGCCCAAATTATAGTTGGTTGGAAGAAAGTCATATCCCAGGTCAGAAGGAATGTACATAGTGAAAGGCTGAGATTTAATCCCACTGTCATATTCCATTCCAAAGCCATATTTTTTGATTTATTAGACATGCTGCAGTTTAGTAATTGATTCATCTTGCTTGGGTATCACACTCTTCAGAATTTCACCACATGTGGAAACTTAGCTTTACACTTCTCTCTTTGACCAATATCAGGATCTCATTCCACTAGGAATAACCTAAGGTTCTTGAGTGTCTTCTGGAAGACAGAGTGTTTTTTTAAATCGAAATAGGGATCACAAACTATCAAGAGAAAGTTTACCAACTTTAAACCAACAATAAAAAAATGTTAAAATGGGAAACTGATGTAGGATATCAAAGGTTAGGGCCAAATTGCATAACACTGGAAAGCTACCAGAATCAGATTTATTATCACTGACATATGATGTGAAATTTGTTGTTTTGCAGCAGCAATACAGTGCAAAGACATAAAAATATATAAATTACAAAAATAAATAGTGCAAAAAAAGGAGTAATGAGGTAATGTTCATGGGTTCATGGATTGTTCAGAAATCTGATGGCGGAGGGGAAGAACCATGTAAGTGTGAACTGATTGGCATTTTCATTCTGGAGAAATCAGTGACACAGATAAAACCCGACAAGGGGGTGGAAAGATGTAACACAACAAGGATCGACTGAGTTTTTCAGAGACAACACAGGGAGAGAGGTCCCAGCATAGGCTGGATCCTATGGAATGTCTCCAATAGGAGGCTGACCTGCATTTTACCAAAGGTTGGTAGGGAACATCTCTACAGGAAGGGATTGTGGTATGAGCTATATCTTTTGGACTTTCTTATACACCAGAGCAAACAGGGGAGGAAAACAAAAACAAAATTGAAGAAAAATGTCCTCTGGTGATATGTGGTGGGGGGATGATTTTGGAAGGGGTGGCAGTGGTTTATTGTATGAATCCATTCCTAAAAAAACAGAGGTCATAATCTGCCCCCAGATTGATATCTGGATGAAACACTTCCCTAAAGTGTAATTCTATACTTATACCTTAATATGGTGCATTTTTCACGTTTATGTTGGAAACCTTGTATCTAAGCAGTAGCATATGCTGATGTGAAAGTCTGAATGAACCTTAAGTGACACCATGTTATAAAATAATCCTGATGCATTTCTCAGCTCTCTTAGCCTAATATCATATGCAAAGGAGCATGAGACAGAATTTCGCATTAACTAGGGAATGATGTTTAACTGCTGGGGCTCTGATAAATAAGATGCATATATTGTAAAAGTAGCAGAATAAATAAGGTAATTCAAGCTGATTATAACCGAAACTTTCATACACCCCAAGCTTCTGAATACAAGTGCCCGGTGCAACATTAACAATAGCAAAACTGTTTGTTATGCAAGCATGTTAATACAATAATGAGATGCATGGAGCAAAGAGCCTCATCCATATAAATAGGTAATTAAACTAATGAAGGAGGAGGCAGGATGTGGCTCAGTGTCAGCATTGATTAATTAGTACATAAAAAAACAAACCAGCCTTATAACACTCATGCTATTCACGCCAGGACTGCCTGAACAAGTTGTCAATGAGGCCTATTGCAATGAAGAAAACAGTTAGAGACTGTTCTTAAAAACATTCTTAGAAACCAGTCTTACCTTGAATACTTCATTGTGACAATGCTGCTTGTTTGTCAACTAATGGTAAGTATCCCAAAGGTTTATGATAAAAGCTGCTGTGCAACTCATGTCTATAATTTCACAAGGACACTTCATCACTCCTTGCCCTTCTCTTCAATTTCATTTGAGTCAACTGGCACTCTTGGCTTTGAATCAAAAGATCGTGAGTTCAAGCTCACTCCAAATACTTGAGTGCTTAATCCAAACTGACATTCAGTGTGGTACTGAAGGGGTGACACATTGCCAGGGGTTCCTAATTTTAGCTAATGGATTAAGCCGCAGGACTGTTTTTTTCCTCATGTAGATGTCAAAGATTTCACTGAACTACTTGAAGAAGAGTTGAAGAGTAATGCTGGGCTCATAACCAGCCAATGAAAGCTAACTGATCCATCTAATTTTATACTGGTGAAGCCATGCTAAATGCAAGTCAACTATAATATCTTTCATGATCTCATGTCCTTGGGACATCCTAAAGCATTTTACAGTTAATGAAGTGTAATCATTCTGTGCACAGCAATATTCCCTTATAGTAATGATAATGACAAGATCATCTGTTTTATGTAAGATTGGTGATGGGAAGAATGTTGACATGGCAATAAGTGTTTTCCTCTTTATATAGAGCTGTGGGATATTTTACACCCATCAGAGAGAGCTGGTGGATATTTTAGTTTCTCACAGTGCAATATTCAGCTGCTGTAAGATGTCACAAGGTCCCCAGAGAACCTGAAAGGTGATAATTAAATGCAAGCCCCACTCTCTGTCTCTATCTCTTCCCAAAAGCCTTTTGGGGAAACCTTTGCAAAACTGGAGCTACATGATCAAAGCTTTAGGCAAGTTTCCTACAACTTCTGCTCATTAATTTTGGTAGCATGTTGATCCTGCAAACAAGGTGAAGGATGGACAGTTATCCACTCCTTTGCCTCGTGTCCATTCAATAAGTTTGGTTGCAGTATTGATCATGCGAGCAAGCTGAGTGATGGGCAGTTATCCATTCCTGTCCCTTGCCTCTGCATCTGCATTCATTCTTTCCAAGCCTTCACAACATGAATTTTTCATCATTTAAACCTGGTGAGCCATTGCCCATAATTTCTAGTGCACCTGCTTTAGACTGCTGTGGTAATGGAACATCAATAGCTGTTTTGGTCATGGGCCCACTGGTTCAAACATCAGGCTTTGGATGGGGTTGGGGTCAGGGCTTGAGCCAAACAAATGATTGGGGAGGAAATCAGTAGGTGTGGCATGGTCAAGGCCTAGGGCCACTTGGAGGAAGGCGATGGGTGGGTGATTAGTGGCTGGGGGTCTGGGGCATGAAAGATAAAAGTTTGTGTTATTGGCATCCTATTCTTGTGTTACACTGCAAAGATGGATCTGTCCAAGGAATGCTCAACAATAAGGACTTCCAGAATAACATAGTCTAATTTTCCTACCATGCCTCACAAGGACAGCATTAATTGATGTGTCACATATAGAAATCATCAGAAATACTTCTGATGAATTTCCAGAGGGATATTGAATGTTATGGAAATGTTTGTTTTTGTGATTGACTCGATGGTAAGTCCATTTTCAGTCACATAAGGTGCAGTGTGAAAGGAGGCTTGTGGCAAATACAGGAGTTACATATTCGATCTTGTAATAGTAGACCTTGTGCTCTGGTCTCCAATTCTCTCCCCAAGGTGTCTTTGCAGACTGAATTGGAACTGTGAAAATGGTGAAGCAAAAGTGTTTCTTGGCTTTGGAGTGGAGAATTCAATGGATTAGTCAACAGCTCCTGATGATTATGCTTTGACTATATCAGAGAGTGGTTGTCAGTCAGAGTGACTTGTACTTTACCTACCCTCTCGACTAGCAAGCAATTTTAAATATAAAGAGAATAATAAAGAAAATGGCCCCAAAATGTACAGCCAGTAGTGCGTTAGAATCAAGACAATGCTTAGGGATAGAAAAGTACCTAAATGAGTACATAGGTACTGTCTGTATTAACAACAAGCGAATAGAGTGTTGAATTATTTCTTCATTTTAAAAGCAAACCTTTCATGGGAAATTCTCTCCATCTGCTTTATTATAAAATAAATATCTTGAAAATTTGGAATGAGATCAAGGTTATCAATCATGTTTACAGTTTAATTACTGAGGTTAATATCGTTCAATGTATAATACGTTATTTTGGTGTGTATCACATATGGCCTCAGGATAGCAGTGTCTGTCAGAGCAATAGACTACAAGGCAATTTGTGCAACTGTTGTGGTTGGAGGTTCAGGATGCGAATGGGGATAAAACCACAACCCTGTGCCTCCAATTTAGACCTACTCTGTTTCCACATTGCCTGGGGCCTTTACCTGTTTGATTCTCTGTAATCTCTGTTGCCACAGCAAAACTATGCCTTGTAAAAGCAACCAAGCATGAAAGAGATGTTGGAAGGATCAAGCGGAGGAGAGAAATATGATACTATCCAACATCGGGCAGCCCATAGAAACTGGAGCCTATGTGTTGAGATTGAACATTTAGTGTAAATTGTGGACAAGAGCTGTGAAGATTTACTGTCATTTACTTGGAGGAAGAGGATAGGAGGGCAACACTTAGGATAACCTAATTATTTAACCAGATGGCCCATGAATCATGCAGAATTATAGAGCAGGGATTTTTTTTACGATTTCTATCAACTCATTGCTAACAATGAACATAAAAATACTCCTAATGCTATTTTTTAAAGTTGGTGATATACAATTATCCTGCCTTTAATTGGTCCTGAAAATATTTTTTTAACTTTGAAGATGTGAATATATTTATCATAACTCAGGGCAGCAAGAGCATTCAAAAAAATCAATGACTTTACAAAATGCCTAAAGGCCTTCAGGTAAAAGAAATTTTAGTCGCACTAACAGTCATCGCAGCTTCTGTTTTGAAGGAAGAAATGGTCATGTTTGAAAACAGTCACGTTCTCTAAATTATTCTGGGTTCGTATGCTTCAGAGATGTAACTGCCAGTCATTATAACATAACTGGTGTTTGTTCCTTCACACAGTCCAACCAAAATGAGGATCTTAACCCTGAAAATGCTGGAGCTCTAATCTTTTTGAAAATATGCTTACTCTGACACACTGCAAACTTGTGTACACTGTGGAGTCTAATATTACACCAGACAAACTGGAGAGGCATGGTTGCCAAGTTGGCGCTGTTGCTAATCTAGAAACGACATGGGTCCTAGGCTTTCAGCTGTTTTTCTGGCAAAACTGAACAAAAGTCATCTAAACTGGCTGTGTCAATGGCAGAAGCAACCACAGACACTTACTCACAGGGGAATCTGTGCAACATCTCTCAAGATGCACACATCCAGAATATTTTTTTTACATCAGTAGTTTATCAGGTGCTTGGCCATTATTGTTTGCCTGAAATTGTAGCAGATCCTCATGATCTACCATAAGCTTTAGGCTCTTGTTTGGTGAAACACTCTCTGAAAGGGATCGAGAAGCTCACATTTCAAAATAACCCCAGATGACACCAGTTTCAGTGGTTTAAATCAAAACTTTATTTCTGAGCAATGGCACAAGAGATTAACTAAATTAGATGATAATAGTAATATGCAAGCTGACGTGTCTGTTTCAAATGGAGAGATGAATCTCAGTGATACATGCCCATCTTCCCCCCTCACCTATCACCCGCCAACTCTTGCACCACTCCCTCCCCCACCCATTTATATTGACTTCTCCCCTCTTTCTTTCTAATCCTGATGGAGGGTCTCGACCCGAAACATTGACTGTCCATTTCCCTCCATAGATGCTGCCTGACCTGCTGTGTTCCAGTGCTTTGTGTGTTGCTCCAGATTTCCAGCATCTGCAGTCTTTATTGTGTCTCCAATTGTTGGGCTTTGTTGAGTTTCCAATCTCAGCCAAGGATACAAATATATGAACTAGGAGCAAGAGAGGGCCACTCAGCACCTTGAGCATGCTCTGCCAGTTAATATTATATCTGATCAAATTGTAGCCTCAGTTTTACATTCCCACCTACCTACAGTAGCATTACACTCCTTTGCTTATCAACCAACCCCATCTTAAAAATATTCAAAGAGGTTGCTTCTACTACTTTTTGAGGAAGAGAGTTCCAAAGACACAAATCCACAGAAGAAACATTTTGCCTCATCTCCACCTTACATAAGTGAAGCTCATTTTTAAATTCTGATCCCCTGTTTCTAGATTCTCCCACAGGAGAAAACATCCTCTGCACATCCACCTGTCAACGCCTCACAGGGTCTTGTGTTTCAGTCAAGTCAGCTCTCATTTTTCTCAACACCAGCGGAAGCAAGCCGAGCCTCTCCAATCCACCCATTCCAGCTGCAAGTCTTGTAAAGCTTCTATGAAATGCTGCCAATGCATTAATATATTTCCTTAATTAAAGAAAACAATATTGTCTGCAGTCCTCATGATATGGACTTATCCATATCCTAAATATCCATGTCATAACTTCCTTGCTTTTGTACTTAATTCCCCTCACAATAAATGATGACATGATGTAAGCTTTCCATATACCTCCTTTTTTGAATCAGACACCCAGATCCTGCTGTATCTCAGAATTCTGTGACTCTCTCACTTCTAGGTAATACGCTTCTTTTAAACATTTTTCCAGCCAAAATGAACAACTAGACTTTTTCCCACATTATATTGCATTCTAGTCTTTGCCTGCCAATTAACCTACCTATATCCTTTTGCAGCCTACTGTCTGTATACTGATCAGGATTGTTGATCCTGCTCACTGCTGCCAACCTCACATAGAAGTCAGCCTCTGTGGATACTTTGTTTTTGTACAATGTCTTTCATAAGCCTGTAAGATATAGGAGCAGAATTTGGCCATTCAGCCCATCAAGTCTACTCCACCATTTAATCGTGGCTGATTTTTTTCAGCCTTCTCCCTGTAACCCTTAATCAATCAAAAGAACGTATCAATCTCTACCTTAAATACACCCAGTGACTTGGCCTCCACAGCACTCTGTGGCAATGAGTTTCACAGTTTCAATACCCTCTGGCTGAAGAAATTCCTCCTCCTCTCAGTTTTAAAGGAATGTAATTTTATTCTGAGACTGTGCCCTCAGATCCTAGACTCTCCTTCTAATGGAAACATCCTCTCCACGTCCACTCTATCCAGGCCTTTCAATACCCGTTAGGTTTCACTGAGATCCCCCCTCATCTTTCTGAACTTCATCAAGTACAGGCCTATAGACATCAAACGCTCCACATATGTTAAGCCTTTCATTCGTGAGAACATTCTTGTGTTCCTCCTTACGACCCTCTCCAGGGCCAACACATCCCTCCTGAGATACGGGGTCCACAATGGCTCACAATATTCCAATGCAGTCTGACCAATGCCTTATAAAGCCTCAGCTGTGCATCCTTGCTTTTATGTCATCTTGAAACCCAGTCCTCTCGGAAGCCCAAGACACCCCAAATCATTCCTGAGCCAATCTAATTTAGTATAATCTCAGTTGCAAAGTAGGAAACATGGCAGCCAATTTGCACACAACTTGATCCCACAAACAGCAATTTCACAACGTGATAATTTTTTTTAGTGATCATGGTTGAGAGACAAATCTTGGCCTGGACATTGGACGTCAGGTTAAGTCAAATGCTGTGGGGTCTTTTGCTTCCATCTGAAAGTGCAGGCACCTCCAACAGAGCAACAACATCTCTAGAGAGAGAAAAGAAGGAGAGAACTGTTTCAGGAATCAGCTGGAGTCCACTGGAAGGAGAAAGGAACTTTTTTTTTGCAAATATCACTTTAAACACATAATTTAATCTCTTCTGCCAGGCCATTTTGCCTCTTCATCTTGTGAAAATGGTTACAATTTCATCATTAAAAGGACAGTGTTATTACATTAATGCCTTGCAAGACATCTTATCATGTTTACCCACTGCATCAGCCAGGACATCTGCTGCTATAAATATTTTACCTCTATCTTTTAATGAGAGGTAAAGTAGTCCAAGCTTACGATAGAGGGAACCAACACTTCAACGCCCATCCATCAGTGCTTAAACCAATGGAAATTTAAATCACTCCTTTGTATTGCTTGCATTATATTGAGAAATTAAGGTAATATAATATATTGAAAAGAATGTTGGAGAAAAACTGTGACCATCCAACACAAACAAGGAAAATCTTAGATATCTATTGTATATTTTAAGACTTTCACAATTCTATCCTTCATTCTTTGTTTCATGTTTATTTCTCTTGTGTTATGAATTCTCCCTGATTCTCTTTGGTTCCACACCAGCCTCTTTTTTTCAATTGCTCCCATCCTTCATCTCACCCTTTTCCCTGTCCTTGTTGGAAAGGCAGGCCTGATTGAAAGCTCTTTTCCTGATAACACATTATAATATGGAAGAAGGAAACATTTTCAATATGTTCATGAGCGAAACAAATATTGTTTAACAGTGTTTCTGTGAACTATGCACCATACAGTTTTCAATTGAACCTGATTCCATTCAAGTGCTCTGTGTGGTCTGTGGCGCGACATTTGCAGCTGCTGCTGCACAGTTCCAGCGACCCAGGTTCATTCCTGATCTCAGGTGCTGTCTGTGAGGAGTTTCTGCACATTCTTTCTCTGACTGCATAGGTTTTTTCCAGGTGTTTAAGTCTACTCCCACATCCCAAAGACACGCTGTTAGGTTAAATGGTGACTATAAGTTGCCATTTAACTCTTAGTGTAGGTGGGTGGCTGGAGAACCATGAGGAATTTGATGGGCATGTGAGAGAATAGGTTGCAGGGAAGTAAGTGGGGGAATAATGGGATTGCTTTGAGAGCTGGGATAGACTCGATGTATCAAATGGCCTTGTATGTTGTAAGAAAATATGAATATTATAGATAGGGTAGAGGGTGGATAGACAGAGTCTTTTTCCTGGGACATGAGAGTCTAAAATTAGAGGGCATAGGTTTAAGGTAAGAGGTGAGAAACTTAAAAGGAGATCTGGGGAGCAAGATTTTCTACACAGAAGGTGATGGTTATATGGAATGAGCTGCCAGAGAAGGTGGTAGAGACACATAACAATTACAGTGTTTAAAAGGCATTTGGACACATACAAGGATAGGAAAGGAGTGGAGGGAAATGGGCCGAATGTGGACAAAGGGGATTAGCATAAGTCGGTATCACAGTCAGCATGGACGAGTTGGGCCAAAGGGCCTGTTTCTGTGTTGTATGATTCTATGACCCTATATATTTGATTGCCTTGTCATCACTCGCTCAGGCAATGTGAGAAGAGGGAAGGTTTCTTAAAATCTTCATCAAGATAAAAAGCCCATTATTTTGGTGAATGTGGTCTTTTTCCAAATTCCTGGCCATTTACTGGACTTGTGTGCCTTCTAATTTCCTTTTCTTCCTGGAGCTAAGCCTCTTTGGTTTTATCTCTACATTTAAAACAACACTTTGTCTGTTTACTGCAAGTTTTTCAGTGCTGGTCAAATCTGGAACTAATGAGTAGGGTGAAGGACTGGGCAAAACAGAACATCCGCCATCAAATCTTGTAATTCATTTCTGCTGGTCCGATTCTCTGCCCCTTTTGCACCATTTACAAAGATGCAAAAATAGCTGATTTCTTGTACTCCAGTGCAGTGTCCCCATTCCTATATGGGTACCATTGCCACACATCTGGATCAGGCTTATATGTTCCCATTGCCGGCAATTCTTCTCTCGCCTCACACACACTTGCCTGATGATTGTTGTCACTCTTTGCTGTGAATTGGCCTGTGAATGAGCAGTGAGGATGGTGGTAAATGAGCTAAATCTGTAAATTAAACACACTGAGTGCAGATTGCACCCTGCTGGGTCTTGGTGGGCCTTGTGGGGGAAACGTTAAAATGAATTACACCGAGCCCCTAGCAAAATCGATACATTAAGATACTTTGAACAATGGCAAATTAATTCAATTGTCAACGTTAAAGACAAAAAACATTTTGATGTGCTATAAACTCTCGATCGATTTTTCTCTGCATGTTTCGGCAATCTAATAGCACTGATAAGACAGTGACAAATCTGCTACAATGCTGCCTCTATTCAGTCTCTTCCTTTCTCCTGCATCTACCTATTTCTGTTGATGAGACCATTAAAGACCGAAACAATTCTATTAAATACTTTGTGATAATGTGAATCTGGACTCCTGCCAGCTACTCGATACAAGTGAGAATGTTAAAAGCACTCAGATTTTGCTCCGTTGAATTTGTTACTTGCCATTGATGATGAATGAATTTTGTGCACATGGTGAAGGAAGCAAAAAAAAAGCTGCAGCTGACATTCCTGCTTTCCTGTGAACTAAAGACTTCCACTCAGAGGGAAACCAGCAACAGACTCGTAGGGGAGCAGGGGCAGACCTCAAAAAGCAACCATCAAGTGAATGGGCTATAGAGACCCTAATTGCTTTAGAAGCAAACTGACGTGCCAGCCCCTTGTGAGTGCTTCATTGTCCACATTATGTCTCTGCCTCCCCTGATCTGCTTTCCCTCTTTGTCTTTGCCCCACTATTGTGACAATAAAGTGGGTGTAGGAGCAGGGAGACATGGGGGACAGTGGGAGGTGGGTGAATGTGCACACATCCTCAAAGTTTTTAAATGGCTTTTGCTGGAATTTTTGTCTTTTTTAATAGTGGCACACATCACAAGAGCTGCTAAACACTTCCAAAATACTGATTAGGTCTCAGATGGAGTATTATGGCTGGACTTTAGGAAAATGTCAAGATTTTAGAACAGTGTAGGAGAGCTGTACTGGATTATTTTAATCAATGTCAATCTCAATCCTCTTGTTCTGGCATGTGGTGTGCTACTGGGGTGATGGGGTAGAAGGGTACCAGTAGTGCAGAAGAACCATTGCAATGTCTACTGAGGACAAACAAAGCCTAGAAACAGTGTAGCTGGGCCCAGCTGAAGTAATGTCCCTCAACATTTTCAGAAGAATGTCAAAAGCATAGAGCAGCTGGAGAAGAGACTTATTAGAATGTCACCAGGGAATACAAGATTCCATTTATGTGGAGACAGGAAAAAATATCTATTTGCCTTGGAGCAAGAAGATTGAGAGAATCTAAGATAAAAGTGGTCATAACCAAGAAGGGATTGATGAAGTGAATAAGCAAAAGATGTTTCTAGCAGCAGAAGAGTTGGCAACCAAAGAACACTGGTGTAATGTGATTGGCAAAAGATTCAGAGTCAACATAAGGAAACGTTCCTTACACAGTGAGGTATTGTGATCCAGAAAGTGGTGCCAGGAAGGGTGGAGGAACAAGATCAATGATAAACTTTCAAAGGAGAATTGAATAAATACTTGAAAGGAAAACATCTGCAGTGCCATGGAGAAAGAGAGGGGGAGTGGGACAAGTTGGATCAAAGAAGTAGAATGGGCAGAATGACCTTCTTCATTCCATAATTGTCCATCTTTCCCCAATCTTCTTATTGATATTTTTCCCCTTCTCCCTCTTTACATGAGCTAGTGTGTTGGCACATTTTGGGAACTTCCAGAGAATAGAACTCTATTGGCTGACTAGTGAATCATCAATATAATGTTCTGTTTACTTTGACACCTCCCATTTCCTTTTGTTATGCCTTCCTGATTATATACCATTGCTTTTACCATTGTCTGATATAAACACCAATATAATGCAGTCTAATATACATTACACTACCTTCATTAAGATTTTCTGACAGTCCATATTTCCCACTCTAATAATTATTTGACATGCCTTTTACTAGAGCATAGTTAGAAGGTTGAAGTAATTACAACAAGCACTTGTTGAATAATGTAGATACTTTTAAAGAGAAGCTGGCTAAAAGTTAGGACAAAAAGAATAGTAGAAAATGTTAAGTTGTTAGACAAAGAAGAGGAGGCACAGGTGGAACATAAAGCTGTTCTGCTGCAAATATGACATTTTTACAACTTTATTACACCCTGCATGTTTAATTTGACAGCTTGATGTGATCACATACCTCATTATAGCACTGTCTGATTATATTATAAGTCATCCATTATAACATCGCTCATTATACTGAATAGTCCTTCACCTAACATTGTCCAACATTCCTAAGATCATTCAGTTACATCTAGCTCACTCATGTTACATTCAAGGTCCTGGTTTGTCCAGGATCTCTCATTATGGCTCTTCATGATGTTCACTATCACATTTTCTAAGATAATTCGCACTTTCACCTCAATAATAAAGATTATAAATGAAAAAAAACACTTGCAGAAAATCATTTGTCAGGAGATATGATTGATTGCATAGCAGAAATACACAATGTGTAGAACATACCTAATGTAACCTTGGCAACACGTGTCAGACGAACCTATCTGCTGAGAGAAGGGCAACCATTCAACATAATAGTTTAAACATCTTAATAGTTAAGACAAATATTTGATCTGTTGATCTTAAAGTCCACTGTCTCCATAGTTGATTATGATTCATAATGACTTTGCAGAGTTGAAAAGTTAAAAGAACTTATCCGTGTACACAGTGTGACATGTTGATTTCTCTCAGGTGTGAACTTGTATCTTTCTTCTCTACTGGGTGAAGAAATATTATTATTTCAAAGAGACAATGTCAACAAAGTTACTCCCCATTTAAAACTTCACCATTTGCATAGCTGATGTCTGGTTTTAGTTGGCATAACGTTAATCAAATTCAGGAATTCAGATGCTATTTAAAAAGTCAGGAAAACAATTTAAGTCATAAACGTACAAGGCTTCCTGCAGGAATTAAGTCTGTAACCTAGGCTCCACTGAACACAGCCCTGAAAGAGTGCTCCTGGTTGGATGTGTTGGGTGAGAGTTTGAACCATACTCGGATTGTCTTCTCAGGGAGGCATCCAAGAACTTCTACCTGTCTCATATAGAGAGTGGAGAAGTTTCCTTGGTGTTTTTATGAATATCAGTTCTTAAAACTGTACTGCTAAAATCCATGAGTGTCAATATTGTTATGGAGACCTTGATTTTCAAAAACTTACTGATATATTTGGCTACACACAATTTAAGAGCTAAAAGCTGAAAGTAAATTATTGAGGGTAATCTCTTTTGAATAATAATTGAGGACAATAAATTAGAGGTTGCATGGAAAAATTGACATTCAATGAATTTGACTCCCACAACTGCTGTACAAAGACTTTAAACTTCACATGTTTAGTATTTGTAAAGAAATGACAATGACAGTATTATACTGTATCCTACATGGTCTGAAACATTCTGTCATATCAAACAGTAGATTGTCTGACTAACCATGTGGAATGCCACAAGAGATCTGTTTGCATCTAAATATTACTTTTAAATCTCCAAAAGCAATGGAATGAAATTTGAAGGTGGAGTGCAGCATGAATGTGCTTCAGTGCAGTGCAGTAAGTGTTTCTGACCAGACATGAATTTTTTAGACTTTTTTTACTGTTTGCCTTTTACCTTCGAATAATATTTCCCAAAACATTGCCCTTCTGAGGGAAATTTTCAGACTGTGTTGTTTCTGGAACTTTCTGTTTCAAACACTGCAGTTACATTCCATCGTTGTCCAAAGCTTCCACTTTCAATTTGGTCACATTTTATTATTTATCATTCCTAACAGGGGATAAATTTTGTGATACACTGGCATCGCTGTTTGATTGATACAGTGGCATTACTCAGGTGGTACATGAACTTTGCTGTGTGATATCACAAGGGTGCACTGCCTTTTCAAAGCAATAATTCTCTTTAGTCAATGACAGAGATACTCTTCACAATACTTTGGTGTATGTACAGCAAATTGTATGTGCACCAGCTTCTCTATAATCTATGGGCCACATCAAATAAAATTTAGTCACTCATATTATGCGAGTCAGGTATACTGACAGAACAGAGCCATCAGTAAAGAGAATAGAAAATTCAGCTGTTAAACCAGGCAGGCATTCAAATAATGGACAATGTACTTCCATTTTCCTGCAGAATTAATAACTGCTAACCTGTTAAAAACACCCAAGGAGGGAATCTATTTCTCTCGAGAACAACCACATCAATCTGAAGATCTGTCTGTTTCTCCCAATAAAATGTTTTTATTCATATGTTAGTGTCCCCCATATGACCTCCTTCAGAGTGATACCACAGACGTTCAATAACTCCAAAACCATCTGGCACCATGGTCTGGTGAAATCTAATGGCTTTGGATTAGGGGGACAGTGTATTGGATGCCTGATGTTAGGGGGTTGCTTTACTGCCACAGAGGTCAGGCCAGGGAACTGATAGATGATTTCACAGGTCTGGCGTGGTATTGCTTTTCCCAGCCATATCCCTACACTTAAGCAGTTCAGCTGCATTTATTATTATTTTAATGTGGTTTCTAGATGGGTTGAGAGCAAAAGCAATATTTATATTGATGGCAAACTAAATTAATTAGGTAAACTGCTATGCTCTTCATACAAATGCTACGCTTAAAATGGAAATTCACAAGTTGCTTTAGTGGTAATTTAACAAGAAAGTTGTCAAAGCAAACTTGAACTTAAATTTATATTTTGTAAATAAAACACAAACCTTGCTCATCAGACACCAATTTAATCCTGGAGCACTAAGATGGGCCTGGAAATCGATTGGTGATTCTAATCAGTGTTTTTATATCCCAATCAATCAGTAAAGAACATTGACTGGTGTCAGCAAGAACATGGCTGCCAGGTTAGCAAAGGAAAAAAAAACTGCTTTCCTTGAGACAGACATTCCGATGTAATGTTCTAAAATTGGCAGCAGCTATTCTGAAATGTAGCTGACAAATTGGCCCTGGGTATATAAATCTGTTGTGGCGTACATGATTCACTCTGAAGCAAGTGTTTTAGAATTAGCAGTCAAAAGAATCTGTTTGCTTTGTGCAACAGGTTAGTTGATTGCTTTTCATCTGTTTCTAGCTGCTCTCTGGCTAGTTCTATGTTTTTTTTGTATGAGTATTATGGCTTTCTTACAAAAATGATTTGTTTATCCTGTCATTTTCATTTGTTTTTGACCTCCAGTATGTTGAGGAAGGAGATTGCTGTCTTTTAAAAGCCTGATATAAAAGTTGCAAAGAATGCTTTTGATTTGTTTGCTCTGTCACTCCAGGAGGGCTTGTCAAACAGCTATTCAACAGTATTTGTGAGCAAAAGATATCTTATGTCAAAAGAAGACAAAGATACTGGCCAATGCAGAAATAGTATTCTAGATAACACTTTACAAAAGGTTGGTATTGGTTAAACATTAAACAAGGAGAGATAATGAACTCTGTTTGACTCTAGAGTCTCTAAGTCGAGTGTTCTTTGTGCTTATTGAGTGCATGTTACACCCAAACCTACCCGATACTTACCAGAAGGTAGGATTGTGAACTGGAGAGATCTCTTTTCGAAGGACCTTCTCAATACTTAAATAGAGCAAGTGTGAAACTGCAACAGGTCACTGAATCCCAGTACTTTTTAAGTATAGAGTATGTAAACTTGACATGGCCCAATCATAATATCTATAAGAAGTTAGGATAGACACTCATAAACATTAAACTCTCTTGCTTGTAATCAAAATGTCCTCAGTATAAGTGCCAAGACCTTGCTGATGATTTCAAGCCAGAAATCTTTTTTTGGATTAAGCCATTGACCCTCGTATAGATATTAAAATCTGATTTCATTATCGAGTGCCTTAGAGATAATGGGGTTTACTTTTATACGGTCGAGAATGAGTCCTGGTTTCAATTATGTAGATCTTTGGAAACTGGTTACAACTGCCATCTGCTGGTATCTGGCATTGCATGCATGGCCCATTAATAAATGCCTGATGTTCCTTATTACACTCGGGTGAAGGAGTTTGGTCAGATTTCCAAGGGGACTTCAATGTGGCCATCAGTTTCCAGAACCGTTTCTGGTTAGTTAGACTTAATGACAGAGTAGGGTTTGCACATCTCAGATGTAAAGTGAACTTGTGAAGAAGCAAACCTAATACTGATTCTAGTCCTTGTATAAATTTTGAAATGTTAAACAAAGGTTTTTTCTCCCCGTTAGTCACATTCCTATTTGCAATGACTGCTGCTTGTTTTTAAACTTATTATGAAACAGAGAATCACTTAAAATAGACTAAAAGACAACAATCAAACACAGTGTGTGAATCCAAGAGGAATAATGACTATTGTGTAGGTTTTCACTCCTGCTAATGATCAACAGTCCAAAAATGTGCCTGGATACATGGGAATGTACACATTGTACAGATGAACAACACTGGAACATAAGACAATTTTTAAAGGAAGGTAGTGTGGGTGTTGTCAGTGATGGGCACCTGGAAGAGTTAGGAGCGAATGCAGAGTGCACATCATACTGTCATCGAAGTGATACTGGGTACATGCTGAACTGAATCAGTCCATAACTTCTCACAGTCTGTGTGAGCATGGCTCTGCAAGGAATCCTGGAAGACTGTTTATTTTGCAGTTACTGGGTTAAGACCAGTAGCTGCAGAATCGGTTCCAGCTAGGCAGCGCCTTGTTTATGGCCCTAACTACAATTCTGTGCAGAGCAGAACTCCAGTCCCTAACAATGAATGTTACATATTTTGAGTGTGTCTGCATTCCCAGAACCTTTGAAGTTATGTAAACCGGAGACAGTGACCAATTGCTTAGACAAGTAACAGATACACCAAAAGATTCCATATGGAAATGTGCAAAGTCATTTGTGCAAACCAAATGTGCAAACCAACCTGGTTCAGTCTTTCTAGAAGTCATTACTATGGTGATGGGTGAGTGACAATGGATGAATTACCAATTGGCATATGGTAAGGTTCCATTCAAGAAATTATTAGTGGAAATGAAAATGCTTGGGGTTGGAGCTGACTTTGTGATGTGAGTCAACAATTGATTGGAAGATAAGAGACAGGGATAAGGGCGACAATCTTTGCTTAGCAGCATGGAACAAGTGATGTCTCCAGAGATTTATAGTGGGGCCTTAGGTTTTCATTTAAAATGAATCATTGTAAATTTATATTGTATATCCAATGTTCTAGATAAACACTAAGTTTGGGGACACGGAATGGATGAGTGCAAGAAGTTGCAAGGGAACATAGATTAAATAATTGAGCAAATCAGTACCAGATGGAGTTCATTGTAGGGAAGCCTAAGGTTATCCTCACTGGACCAGAGATATAAATGAGAACATTTTCCTGAGGTTATAGACTGAGAGCTGAAATACATAACAAAAAACTCAAATGGCGTTGTGCAGAGGCCCCATGATATTTTGATGTGGGGCCACTGTGGAGTGACTTTTGTGCATAAGTGAAGTATAAGACATCAAGTTTGTGAACAGCGCATTCATTACCTTCTGTGTGATAGTGACTCCATATACATTCGGGAGGTATGTGTGAACTGCATTTTAACCTGTGTGTTGTGCAGACAGGGTTGGTACTCTGAAAATGGCAGTTCTCCGCTGGACTTACTGCTGGAAGTCCTGGATTGACTTGAAGTGACCTAATGATAAGAATGCAACGACACACATGGTCCTGAGTATCCACTTCTCCAACACTGGGTTGGGGAACATGAAGAACCCAGGGGTGGTGAGGGTTGGGAGGGGGGTAGTGGTTGGAGCATTGAGAGGTGGGGAGAGGGACCCTGGGGAAAAAAGTAGGCCTCACCTGCAAAATGTTCAGAAATCTGGCCTATGATTGGATCAGTGCTGGGTCCATCAAATATCTTCTGCAATGGATTCCCCAATAACAATGTAAGTAAGGTCTGCTCTTTAAGGAGCACTCAAGCAATGCTTTCTTCTAGTGGGGCTTGCTTTTCCTTCATAGCCCACTCTGCTCCTTCATGCTGCAAAGATTCAGTATCAAGGTTGAATGTGCATTGCCCACCAAGCTGTGTCACCATTTCATGGCCCGTATCTCGCGTGCAAAAGTCCATGACACCCACATAAACACATGATTCAAAGTCAAATCATGGGCTACGCATGCTTAAAAAGACCCAATCGCATCCTGCCATCAGCTTTATATCTCCATTAAAGCATGTAATGCATGCAAAAACATGTGCTACACAATTGAATTCCTAGACCTAGGAACTGTGAAGTAACAAAGATATATTTCCCGACTTTCATTTCCATTTGATTCAATTCAGAGTGAAGATCGGCAAAGATTTCAAATGGTTTGCTTTTACACGATGGTACCACATCATGGTGTATTCTGCCTGTGTGAACTGGAGGCAGACCCAAGCCCGGTCTGCATATATGTGTATTGATTATATCACCAGATCACTGAAATTTAATAACCTGCCTGGAAAAGAGTCCTGCCTTCCCCATTTCAACATTAAAAGGGTCATGAAAGGGAACAGAACAATCTCTGTGTACTGGATTCTAATTTAAAAAATAAATTATTTTGGAATAAATTCTTGGAATGGAGGCAGTCCATATGATTCGGAAACTGTAAACTGGCTGCTGCTAAAAGAAAACAAGATAAATCATTGATTTTTATGAACCACTTTCAAAACATAAAACACATTAAGTGAAAGTATGCCTTCTTCTGTAAAGGTCATGCTCTAAACCAGAGATCAATAGGAAAAATTATAAACTAATCCTGAAGCATCTTTCATAAGTAATTATTTCTTTATCGTCCTTCTGTTGTCCTCTTAGAGGTTGTGCTCTGTTGATTGTAAGGCAATGTAACGTGATCACGAGAGGCAGTGCTATGTGACTATGTAGATTGATCTGCTATAATGATTAACCTAGGTGATACTTCATTACACGTAATTGAGTTTTATGGGGGGAAGGAAAGAGGGGAGAAAAACTCAATCTAATGATAAGAGTAAATGTTTTTTTATGTCCTGGTGCACTTACATAAGATAAGTAGAAGATAGCAACAGACAATAATAGATGAGCTTACTCCAGCCTGTGCCATGTGGGCAGATGTAGGCTCACTGGGCAGCCTCTAGTGAGTTGCTGCTGTTTCCACAGACTTAAACACGAACAATGAAACTATTTGCAAACAATTTAGGGGAGCCAAGGATATTTGCCAGCGTGCCAACATATTTCCTCTAGCGGATTAGCTGGAACAATGAGAACAGCTTGTCATTGCTCAAGTGAAATTAATAAAACCAACAGAAATAAAGATGTATGACTTGTTGTGAGGAGCATTGACATGTGAGAGACTGGTTAAAGTAAATCTCTGGCTTGAATTCTCAGCATTAAACCTTTTAAAGATTTGCAGGTAACTAACATCTTGCCAATATTCTTCAGCATAATACATATTTTAATTGATCCTACAGCCCTGTTCTCAACAGACTGCAGTACTGTAGTGATGTAATGAGTAAAATCTCAATTAATAAAATACATCAACATAGCAAACCTTTTCAATGAGTTTTACAGGAAAGCAGTCAGAAAACAAAATAGATAATGGCCAAAGAAGACGAAACCGAATGCTTGGTAGGTTTTAAGGAAGCAGAGGAGGGGGGACTAAAAGGTTTGGTTCAGGGGGAGAATTCCATTGCTTGGGGCTTGCATAATAGCAGGCATGGCCAGCAAAGGTTGAAGTGAATGGCCTTAGAGTCACAGACTGATACACCACAGAAACAGGCCCTTCAGCCCACCGGGTCTGTGCTGACTATCAAGCACCCATTTACACTAACCTTATGCAAATTTAATTTTATTTTCCCCATGTTTTAATTAACTAGCCCCCAGATTCTACCACTCACCCAAACACTGGATGCAGTTTACAGCGGCCAACTAACCTACCAACCTGCACATCTTTGGATGTGGGAGGAAACTGGAGCATCCTGGTAGTCACAGGGAGAACGTGCAAGCCACACACAGGCAGCACCAGAGGTCAGGATCGAACCTGAGTCTCCGGAACTGTGAGGCAGCAGCTCCACTGGCTGAGCCTCTCTGCTGCCTGAATGATATTTTATTTATATTTTGGGATGAGTAAGTCCCAGCCAAGGCTAATATTTATTGCCCATCTCCAATTACCCTGGAAGGAGAAGGTGGTGGTGAGCCGCAGTCTTGAACTACTGTGGTCCTCTGAAGCTAGGAGGGCTCTTTGCAGGGTATGCCATTTGATTTTTAACTTTCACCTGAATGAATAGATGGAACTCAGTTTAATATCACAGCTAAAGGAGGCAGATCTGGCAATGTGGTATTACCCCACCACTTCACCTAAGTGCAAACATAGATTAGGAACTTAGATGCTTGAATGGGCTTTGAACCCACAACTTGGGAGTCAGTAGCAGCTAACTGAGCCAAACTGATGCTATGTAGCAGGAGTCTTCATTGGCAATCTGGACTTTAGACATCAGTGCCATTAAATTGAAGAGATTAAATCAGGAGCGTTGAACTTGTAACCAAGGATCAAAGGGTGATTAGCTTCCTGTAGCAGCTACAGCATCTGAGAAGAAACAAGAATAGCTATTTTATTTTTAAGGAGCAGAAAGTAGTTTTAAACTGATAAATATTCACTTTCCAATAATGATTCTGAATCCATGACTTGTGACCATAACAATACAATGAGATCACCTCTATACAAACTGAAGGTTCTGATGTATTCACAATGGTTACAGGAGGTGTTTATTTCAAAAACAAATATTTCTGAAGGAATTATTTAGAATTTCTCAGACATGTTCTAGCTATCTCATGCAAGAGTCTTAACATTTCTTTGGATGCAGTTTATAACTAAATTATTCTTCTGAAATGTTAAAAAATGACACAATTAAGTATGGGAAGAGTCTCTCCCCAGATCATAAGTATAAAATCTTGAGGTTCTAAATCTAACAAGGTGCTGCCAGAAGTTTACAGACAGAAGGATCTTCATCTGGAAGTTGGCACATGTAAATGGGAGCTGCAAGGTATCAGGACTGGTAAAGACAATTAAAAACACTTTTAAATTATTAAGGTCAAAGTGCATTTTTCATAAGAACAGCTTAATTTGTTTTCTTTCTTTCCTTCTCTGCACCTCTACAAGCTCCAGTGAGATCAATGGTCTAACCTGGCACTGGATCCATGAGCAGATTCTCCAGCATTAATGCTCTGAGACACATACTGTGTATTCTGTCTCTCTGTTACTTAAAACTGCTGAACCCAGCAAAAATCCAGGTCTGAGAGTTACTGTGTGTCCACTGCAATACATTTTCACAGCTGTGCTCACAAACAACCGCTAGATTACAGCTTTTCTACCAGAGGTGCACAGCTCATTGAGAGAATGAGTCCACGGGAATGCCAACTTCCCAAAGCAACTTCAAGCAAGCAAATATCAACCTGAGACAGTTTGGAAGAGAGTAGAACATATGTACAAACGAACGAACATACAAATTAGGAATTGCAGTCACACAGCCCCTCAACACTGCTCCTCCGTTAAATAAGCTTGTGACTTATTTGAGTGTAACTTCAATTCAGGGAGTCGACTAGTCCAGTAAATTCTTATTTCAGACAGAATTAGTAGTAGAATGACAATGTTGTGATAATTTAAGGTTGTCGCTATAACCCAGAGTGTCACAGAATCCCACTTCTGTCAGCATCCCATTTTCTTAAGAGCTGTTGACACTGATTCACCAAGTATTGGAACTGTGAGTTAAATGCATTCACTTGAAGAATTCTTCCATCAGCAAAATATTCTATTTTTCTTTGAGACAGGTCTGTTTATTTATTTCTCTTTCAGATTGTGCAATTATTCCTTGTATCCCTCCCTTACTCACTCCCTTCTCAAGTCTGGGTTCTTTTTCTTTTTGGTACATTGCACCAGTGAATACTGGATACTTGTGGGTTTATTCCAGGAAATTTGGGATGACATCTCCTGTAGGCAAAACAAATTAAAGAGCATGTACTGGTTTAAGGGTTGGAGTTTTGAAATTATTTTACTATGCACAATTCAACTTGAGAATTTGATTAAATCTTCCTTTGATGTGACTTGAAGTGTTGAGACATATTCTTCATGTGAGTCTTTAAACTGAAAGAATATCTTGACAGTTGTTATTGATTAGTCCTCTCTATGAAATACAAGACTACACTGGGGAGGTGATTTTAATTAACTCCTATCTTAAATGTTTCAGCTAATAGCTTAACGCTGATCCAAAACTATTGGTTTGTTTGTTGTTTTAGAGGCATAATTACACTTAGATTAACAAATTACAAAAAGAGGCAACAACTGAACTCTTTGAAGAGTTTAATGCCAAGAGTCTCAGCCAGATGCCGGAGGACATGTTGAAAGTTTACAAAAGTGAAAAAAAAATTAAGGTGAATTGGCTGCTGGTACCAGGAGTCAATTGACAAAGACTACGGGTCATTAATTTTGCGTCCTTTGTTATGTCAGTTTGTTTTCATGGGGCCTAGTAGAGAAAGTGAATGCAGCCAAGCTGAAAATTGTCTGCTCTGTGGTCTGTTTTCCTTCCCAGCATGCACTGACCCAAGGGAGTGGGCTTCAGGTCAGCATCCTCCATTTCCTCCAACACTTGGAAGATTGATAACAGATAGGCCTTTTTCTTACTGAGACTATTATACTCAAGCTCAGGCAAAAATTGCCGTGGAGTTTTGTCACAGCCCCTTTGCTGTTTTAAAGTGAAATTATCATTGTAATTTTTAAACCCAAACTTATTCAGCATTTCCTACAAGCTAAGTTAGCTTTGTGAAAGGATATTATCCCTCTCGTCCCAGATCGAAAGTGACCTGGTTGAATGAAAGTGGAATACGGTGGTCCAGTTTTAAGGGTCATTGTGTGTGAGTGGTCAGCACATTTTATTTCAAATAAGACAACGGTTCTGCGCTACACAAACTAGCAACAGCTGGGGCACCATGCCAGGGTTTTATTAGAGCAGCCTTTTGTGCGAGAATACAAAGCATAACTACAGAATTTTTAAAAATAGAAATACTCTTATCTCAGAGCTACTGTAATATCTTCTGATTTCAGATGGGTAATTTTGACTGTGCGATTGTAAGGAGTAGGTTATATTGAATGGACAGCCTGTTACTTCACTCCTGGTTTTTATTTTCACTTAAGTCAAATCAATGATATCATCTTGTACAAATATGACTACCAAAAGTCTCAAGAATTGCTGTTTATTCTTCCACAAATCTTAATGATTTATGTGAAGAGCTATATGTATCCAATTTTTCTAACACTAAACATAGAAATATACTGAAATAAATTCGTTGGGAAAACATACGATACACAGCTCATTTCTCTCATGAATTTTCACCAAATACTGTACCAGAAGATACTGATTTTTATTGGAGGGCACTGATTGTACGTAGCTGTGTAAGTTCAGCAGCATCCAGATGAGAGGAACTTCTCTTTGGCTTATTTATTGTTTCATCAAATTTTGCTGCCACATATGCAGGTTCCAATCCACTGACCAGTAGATGGCAATTAAGTCTGATTGGAGTTTCCCCAAAGGTAGTCAGGGAAAACCAGAAATTACTGTGCACACTTCCTGGTGTACACTTACAGATTAACGTTGATAGATGTTTGAGCTGATCACCTAGTCTCACAAATAATTAGTGGCATGCAGTAAACAAGGAAAGGAAAGTAAACAAATATAGATGTTTTCAGCATCTGGAAAGCATGTTAAGTATGCCTATGCAGGCAGCTTATACCAATTTTGGGTGTTGCTCCCTGGCAGTGAAATTCTATTGTGCATGAGGCCCAAGTGTCATATTTAATAGATCAGAGCAGAGAAAAGAAACACCTTTCCTCCTCTGCTTTTCCCATTACCAAGGATGTCTAGTAGTTCACAAATCACAAGGCAGAGAGGGCAAAGTTGGGGATGAGGCAGGGAAGGAGAGAGAGAAGCCCATTGGTAAAGTGGTAGCGAGGCTATGATAGAGAGGTTGGGCCCAGAGGTTTTGGAGCCTCTGTTGTGTAAGCTATTTGTGGAAGAAGATGCCAGGGTTCAAGGGGTTCGGGCCTGATTAGGGAGGAGGTGGTGGGAGTGGTCAACTGGCTATTCAAGCGGAGCCTTGAGGAACCCAGTGGCAAGAGGTGGGAGAGAAGCTGGTTGGGAGACTCGGTACAATGGTAAGCTGTGGTGCCCTTTAACATGAAGCAGACCTCACCTCTTCCAGTTTCGCCCAGATTCAGAGTGCGTGGACTGTGACATCTGCAGCATTGAACATGCAAAAGTATTTTGCACTTGTTAATGATAAAGTATACATATCATGGCACAACACCTGCACTGGGGACCCAATCACATTTACCACTGGGGTTTTGGATATGACTCTGCACTGGGCAAGTGAACTTTAAGTATAATGTAATAATTAAGTAAGCCAGGGGTCACTTTGAGCAGCAGTATCCCACCCAACCCACTCCTACGTTAGACTCTTGTTAGATTGGGAATTTAGTTCCTAACAGACTTGGTGCCAGGCAGTGGGGGTGGGGTGGGCAGGGGAAATATTAAACAAACTTGTACATGTTCTGGACATTAATCTAAAGGACAGACTAGGTGAGATGGTGCATCCTTATTCCCATCTTCATTATGCTACTCTGTGGCTGCTGACTGTAAAATTGAGTGTTGTGCCAGTTGAGTTAACAGTTCTAAAACAGAAATGTAAATGATCATGGATTTTCCAGTCAAGGAATTTGTTATTGTTTCCCTCATATTATTTTCAATGTCAGTTTTACACGTTTATTGTCCAGAAGCAGAATACTCTGGAGATACTTGGCTTGCCGGTTTATCCTTGTTATCACCAGAGTGTGCTGCAATATTCCTGGTGACGTTACACTGACTGCCAGACCACGTTCACACTAGAGCTGCATTTGCAATCCAGGCCAAGTTGAAGCAAGCCTCTTTGAAATTCTGCCGTCCAAATGATGCCAGCCAAAGTTGGACCAATCAGAACACTAAACATCTGTTACTTATTTTTGAGATAGCACCTGTGAAGGCTATAACTACAGCAGCAAAGATGAAAAAGTGTGTAAGTGGATATATTTTGAAAAGAGAAAAAAAATGTCAGGGCTCTGGGGATAATGAATGGCAAGTTACCGCAAAGTACCAATGCACAAGACGGTCTGAAGACTTGCGCTTAAGGAAACACCTTTGTTGCTCAGTAGGCCTTTAGTTTGTTAAGGTTGTTCATCAACTCATGGGGCAATGGACGGCCACATAGAAGAGAGTCATTGGAGTTTTACAGCACAGAAAGAGGTCCCCTTGAGCTCATGATACTAGTGAAAGCATCGTGAATGCTGCCTCGTTATCAGGTACAGTCCTGCATGGTGCACTGTATGTTCACACACCAGCTCTATATTGAGAGTACACATACATCTCCAGTGTGACATGCAGGACACTTCTAGTGATCCAAGTGCAATTAATGGCACTTTGCCAAATTGGAAATGTTGCAGTCTAGACAAAGCCTCATTCCATTGCTATTCTGTGGTGTGGTAGAATAAGATGATTTCAGCTTTCTTAAAATAATGTCTGTGAATAATGCAGATATCTCCAGCTTCAGCTTGGTAGGAACTCAATGTGTGGAAGATCATGGCCACCATGCTCCTGATGTCTGTTGGCAAAGGGGTCCATGTAAGGTTGTGCAGTTGGAGTGTGGTTGGAACATAAGGCATATTTCTGTGCGAATCTTCTCCTGTGTGAATTTCTGGCACCTCAAGCATTGTCATTCACTGAGATGGACAGAGGAGAATTTCCCCAGAAGACCCTTGGTGGAAGTGGCCTTTTCCCCTTCCTTCTGTTCAGCTTTATATGCCCTTTCCTAACCTTGCAAGAGGAATAACAGCTGAGGTATCTTGTGGGAACATAGTGTCTTAATCGGCTTCAAAGTCACCACAAACTCATTGAGCTCCAGACACATGTCTACCTGAAGTCACTAAGATCTGGAAGCACCAAACATTCCATAAAAATCAGCAACTAATGAGAAATGATTAGCAACTAAGCTGTCAGTAATCGATGATTCCTTTAATTTCAGCAGTATTGCTGTTAAATCAGCATCGCGTGCTGTTGATATCACAACCTGTCTGACTTGCACATATGAAACAGCTCAGAGTGCCCTGCATGCAAGCACTCTAATGCAGCATAACTTGCTCTTCAAAGATAGAAGTGCATCATACATCAAATTGGCACCAACAGTGCCTAAACAAGGGGAAAGCAGTGTAAAATCCTATGCAGAAGTACTCCAATCTGTGGGGTTACCAGTGTCTTTGCTCTGTATACTGTATGGGGGAAAGTGACTTATGCAGAGGTTAACAGATGTATGTGTTTACTTGTGTGGTTGGGATTGTCACAAATGGCACAAATATTATATTAAGAGGTTTTGCATATCTCCTCAAATGATTTGGTTGTATTTCACATTCTCCTGTGTTGGGGGCATCAGGTACATATTTTTGCAAAGATTCACCTGAATTCAGAGTTTCAAAAAGTCCAAAATAATAATGACCTCAACCACGTCTCGTTAGACACCCTGAGATTGAAAATGCTAGGTTCACAAATGAAAAGTGTATACTCAGTAGTTGACTGTTGGGGACCTAATCAGGAGTCACGAGACACTGCTGACTGAGCTATGTACGAACATGGGTCATCTCAGTTGGTGGGAAAGATTTATCCTGATGTAGTTGAAAACCTTTATGCAGAAAAATTCTGTAAAAAAAAACTCCCATAACAAGAATAGCAATTGTGTGAATGTGTCCAAATCCAGATTATCCACATCTATTGCTTAATTTATGAATATCAACTGGTCTTATTCAAAAAACAATTACTGCAAATTCTGTGACTCTTAAATAAAATCAAACATGCTGGAAAAGAAAGGGAAGGAGAAGGTGTCCAGTGGTGGCATTATGTTGGAAATTCAGTTTCTTTCATGGTGGCTTCTCATACATTTACACCGTGTCAAGTCCAAAGTTTTGTTCTTCACTATTCTCTTTACCATCCTGTTTCACTATGTTCTACCACTTCTTTTAGTCACTTATTTTTTTCTGCCCTCTATCACAGACCTTCACTTCTGTTCTCTCCCTGCCTCCCATCCTGATCACTTTCTCTGCATCTTAAATCCTGGTTCACATCTGACTTTTAACAAATCCAATGGAAGGTCATCACCCTGAAACATTACCTTTCTCTCTCCTTATACCCTTCATGATTTTTTAAGTATTCCCAGCACTTCCTGTTTTATTTTGTTTATTTCAATGTTGACAGAGTGACTACTGAAGCCAAGTGAAGAACACTGAAGGAGCAGGGTGATGAATGTCATCTTGCTGGAATGTGACTGGCTAATTAAGGTTAGCCACTTTTTCTCACCAGTGAAGAGACTGTAGCACACTTGTGGTATTTTCACGAAGTGAATTTAAATTGCAAAAACCAGAATATAATTACCATGCTTTTGCAACGAAAGGTTGAGAGGTCACAATTGCTATTGCCTGAGCTTCCCAAAAAAGTACATTTAGAGGTACAAGACAAGGGTAGGGCTGTGGCCCAGTTTAATTTCCTGACATTCACTCACGTGAAAAACAGTGCTGAAAAAACAAGAACAGCCCCTCATTGAGGCCAGTTTTGTTTGGCTGTTGTTGATGGAAAACGCCACATTTCTATGAACCACTTTATATCACAGTTTTGCAGTGAGACAATGAAACCTGGTGAAATCTTAAAGCCTAGCTTCCTCTGTCTACTCCTTTCGTCCTCATGCTAACTGTGGGCTCTTTCTGTCTCATGTAGGATTTAGTTCAAATCTTTAAATCTATTCCTAGTTTAAAGCCCCAAAAGATCACCCAGGCATGCTGCCAGTGGTGAATAGATCTGGCCCAGGCATGAAGCAAGGGCTTAAGGCCAGCACACTAATAAACATTATAGTGACATAATGTCTTTCAAACAGCTAGACAGTACTACACAAAGTACCACAGAAATTTAATGGAAAAACTCAAAAGTGGAAACAAGTGTCTGGAAAGTCTGCTTATAGAATATTTGATGAGTTCCCATCAAGTAAGATGCTGCAGTGACTCACAGTGAGCTGTTTATGATCCTTGAAGTGAAAAGTGGTAAAGAATGAAATGCGTTGTGCTTTAAAAAGGTACATCAATGACAATGCTGCCATTTAGTTTGCATCAGCAGCAACAAAAGGGGAACTGATAGCAGAACCTTAAAGAGACAGCGGTTGACACATCAAGTGATGTATCTGAAGCTATTGTCCATTTAATGTAGAGGCAGCTAAGAGCTTGCTTTCCAATAGACTTGTGTTCTTTTTAAACAAAGATTGTCTTTATTCTTTTCACTCAATATTCTTAACCATATCTGGCAACATAAGCTAGAGGGCACAATTCTAAAAAGGGTACAAGAAACAGAGAGGTCTGGGGTATATGTGCATTGGCCATTGAAAATGCAAGAGAAGGTTGAGAAAGCAAACTGGATCCTGCATTTTATAACTAGAGGCATGGAGTAAAAGAGCAATGAAGTAATGTGAAGCAAAAAAAAAGTTGCAGGTGCTGGAAATGCTGAAATAAAAACAGAAAATGCTGGAAATGTCAACACACTGATGAAGGGTCTTCGACCTGAAACGTTAATTCTTTCCATAGATGCTGCCTGACCTGCTGAGTGTTTCCAGCATTTTCTGTTTTTACTTCATGATGAACCTTTACTAAGCACTGGCTTGGCCATAACTGAGCATTGTGTCCGGTTCTATGTGCCACACTTTAGAAGTGCAAAGGCTTTGGAGAAAGTGCAGAAGAAATTTACCAAATTGATTCCAGGGATGAGGGACTTTACTGATGTGGTAAACTGGAGAAGCTGATGTTGTTCTTGGAATAGAAGGTGTCAGAAGATCTGATAGGAGGTATTTAAGAAGGCAGAGTAGATGGAATCTCCTCCCATCAGCAATGGTGTTGGCAATGGAGAATGAAAGTGACTGGCAAAAGAACCAAAACTGACATGAAGATTCTTCTTTTACCTGGAAACTGGTTGGAGCACAAGGCCAAAAGGGAAATAGGACCAAGAGGAGGCCACCTGACCCCTCAGGCCTCCCTGCCATTCAATATGACCATAGCTGTTCTACCTCATCTCTTCCCCATAGCTCTCAATTCCCTAACCTTTCAAAACATTGTCTACCACTACTTTAAATAACTCCAATGACCTAGCCACCACAACCCTCTAGGAAAGAGAATTCCAAAGATTCACCACTGCTCTATGAGAAGTAATTTCTGCACACCTTTGTTTTAAATGACTGTCCCCTTTTAAATATGTCCACTTGTTCAAAACTCTCCCACTCATGGAAACGCTAGTTGGGACATGGAATATACTGGCAGGGACAGCAGAGGAGGCAGATTCAATTGCAGAATTCTAAAGGGAGCTAGTTAAGTATCCAAAAGAGAAAAATTTGCAGGTCTATGGGGAGATGGCAGGGAGTGGGACTTGTATGGACTTGACAGACTGATGAATGCTCTCATTCCCTGTCATTCTGCTAAACAAAGGAAAGAGATGGCCTGTACTCCTTGCTCCTGAATTAGAGCATTGGTCTTTACGAACAAGGAAAAGAAAGAGGATTCCTAGCTTAAATTTTCCAGGCTTATAACACGAACATATGTTTGATTTGTATGTGGGAATTTCAACAACCCTCCCTGTCACTTCCAAGGACACCATGGGATAAGTGGATGCTTTATGAGATGCATCATAATTGTAAGAGTAAATGTTTGCTTTGAATAGATGGTAAGGGCTTTTTCCTGATATTTTCATAAATCCCTGTGGCACAGTCTTTATTATGTTGAGGGAGTTCTATACCGTGCTTCATAGCAATAATGATTTTCAGTTCTGCAAAATGGTTCAGAAAGCACGATTCAAAATGATAGGATAATTCAGGATTTCACTGCCCAATCTACCTCATAAATAAACAAAAGTAGAAGGATGAGTTTACCTCCAATAGACAACTTTATCCTCTTTTATTTTTTAACTATACTCCTGCAATAGATAGTCCCAGTTTATTAAATGTGTATTAATACTGCAACAACAACAACCTGTATTTGTATATTCTCTAATACAGCAGAACATTCCAAGTTGCATCATGCAAGTGTTATCCAATATGACACGAAATGTATATGGAAATATTAGAAATAAAAACAGAAAATGTTTGAAATACTCAGTAGGCCAGCCAGCATCTATAACATTTTGGGTCAATAATGAAAGTCCATTGTGCTATGACAGCGCCAGCAACCTGGGTTCAATTCCTACTGCTGCCTGTGAGGAGTTTGTACATTCTCCCTGTGTCTGCGTGGGTTTCCTCCCACATTCCAAAGGTGTACAGGTTAGGAGCCATGGGCATACTATGTTGGCGCCGGAAGAGTGATGACACTTGTGGGCTGCCCCAGCACATTCTTAGCAACGCAAAAAGACGTATTTCACCGTGTATTTCGATGTACATGTGACTAATAAATAAATATCTGTATCTCCTATTTCTCTCTCCACGGAAGCTGCCTGGCCAACTAAATATTGCAAGAACTTTCTAGGGTTTAGTTAACTTTCCCGCATCTGTAGTTGTTTGCTAATGAACTATTAGAGTAGATGATCAAATTCTATTTTAAGGAGCTTCTTAAAGGAGAAAAGAAAGATAGAATGGCAGAGTTGTTTGGGGATTGGAATTCCAGAGCTTAGGGCCGTGATAGCTGATAGTATGGACACATGTGGTGGAACCCTTAAGTTTGGGGATGCTCAACAGACTGAAGTTATAGGAATGCAGTCATTTCGGGGGATTGTTGGATCAGAGGAAGTTTAAGGGATGAGATCATGGAGGGATTTATAAACAAGGGTGATAATTTTAAAATTGCAGCATTCCTTATCCAGGAGCCATTGGAGGTCAGTATAGAACAGAACCTGACGTAAGTTAAGACATGGACAGTAGCTTCAAATTTCCAGAGAGTAGAACAGAGGAAGTCAGCAAGGAGTGCATTAGAAAGTCAAGTCCAGAGGTAACAGATGCCTGGATGACAATTGAAATGGCACCAAATTAAAAAAGAGGTGTGACAGTGTTACCTGAAATAATCGAACTGGTGTGATCACTAGTCAGCAAAAGCATTAAGTTTAATGTGAACATTAATCAACTACCTCATTGAGATCGCAGTCATTGGGCAGTGAGATCATTGCGCATGTGTAATCAACAACCATTAAGCTCAGTGAGTTGGTGTGAACACTAGTTAATGTCATTTTTAGTTGATTGATCATTTTAAGAAGAACTGCGGTTTTGCATCTTTACAATTCTCCCACAAGTTTGTTAAATAAATACACACTCACAACATTGTGGAATTGAATTTTTCAGCCATTTGTACACAAATTACATTGAAGAAGTGTATTATACAGTAGCATCTTGTGGTATATGCAGTTCTTCATATTTATTGAATAAAATGTTTACAGGAAGCAAAAGTTGCAGATCTATCACAATTCAAACATCTAATAAAAACCAGTTAAACATCAGCTTGTACAACACAATCAAGTTAACTAGTTGGTCTACAAATACAGTCTGTGTTTGTAAACAAGGGAATTATGCTTCCTGTTCCTTTGCTACTCATCTGATTTTTGAAAACGATACTTTGAAAGGTGAAATTTTCCACAAATTGGTTGTAATGTGTATTTTCTGTGGCTGAGCAGTTGATTTAAAAACATTATTATGATGGTGGGTAACACTTTGCAAACATTAAAGCCAGGAAATGGTGACTTCTGGTGGTTAACAGAGTCCACTCAAGTGAAGCTCCATTCAAGAGCTAATTTGAAAGCCTTACTTCTCTACTATAGTAATTTATTGTACTACGACAAGGAGACGTTTTTGTAGCACTTCCTCAAGCATAGTCAAGAAGACAGCAGAATTTGCTTCTCCTCAGTAATTCCAGTCATCTTGGTGAAAAGCTGATTGCTTGTGCTTTAAATTGATCTAATGTTACTCATTACGATCTTTTACTGCATCAGAAGAATTGGAAACAGGCAAGAAATGTTATCACCTCCTCTCAGTTTATCCAACCTTGATGATAACTTCATCTCAGTAACAAGTAAAAACACCTACTGCATTCAAAACTTTTATTCTCTCCTTCACCAGAAGAATGTACATGTATTTAGCTCTTACCAGCCATTGTAGTCTCTGCTGTAATATTGCATGGAAGATTAAGGAAGATGAGTAAACTATTCAGCCATTGAGTATGGTCTGCCATTCACTTAAATTATGCCTGCTCTGCATTGCACCTTCACTTTGTGAAGGAATGGAGCCAATCTGCACACAGCAAGGTTCCACTAATAGGTAATAGGGTAGCATTTCCATTTTGGGAGAATTTGGCAATCAGTGCAAATAACACATCGAATTCCAACTACTTTTGAAACTAAAGTTTTGGTCAGATTTTCAGTCAAAATCACATACATATATATTCATTGATGAACTAATACAATTGGACAATGATCTAGAATGTAATTGTTGCATTTGTTCTTTTAAAGGTATATCATATTTAAGAATGATAACTGTGGGTTTTACTACTAAAACCAAAAATGAGCTTAGCACAACGAAACAGCCATTTTAAACACCTCTGACCTACCATTTAGGAATAAACTTACTTTTAAATGGGCTGCATGTGGTGGCAATGTGATAGAGTGAAGATGACTGGGGAATTCCCTTGTCAGTCAAGCTTCGTGATCACACTGTAGTAAGTGACTTACAACTGATTTTGTTTTGTACATATTCTGTATGTAACTATCCTCCACTTATTGCAATATTCTGAAAAAATTACCTTGCTTTAGCAGGCAGAAGATGATAAATGCAGTTTGTTTCCACTGTTCTTTAAATATTCAGTTAACTGATTTTGTTTGTTGCACAAGAGACTGCCACCTTCAATTAAATTTTAGGAGCTGGATGGAACATTGAGTAGGATGAGTGGTTGAAGTTAGTTTTTTTTATACTGTTGATGGAATAGGAACTGGAGGAATAGATTGCAAGAAGCCTTCTGTATAATACAAACTAACTAACTACACTGAAACTATTCACAGGAGTTAGAGTTATTCAGGTGAGTAGCAAGATTAACTTTGTTTCTGTTTTGTAAAAACTTTGTTGATTTTTTTTTTACAAAAGTTACATCAAATGAGATGAGTTCCCCTTTTCTCAGGAGTTTTTAATGTCACACAGCCTTCACAGAAAGCATTGCCCCTTTTGTTCCTTTTGCTTATGGGCATGTGTAATGAGATAAAAATAACACCGAGCCTATCCAGCTACTGCCCTTCAATAAAAGCTACACGGAATACTCCTCTGTGAATCATTCTGTTGCTTTGAGCCATGGGTGTGCACAGAAAGAGAATTAACAAGGAAGACACAGCAAAGCTTAATACCTACACCATTCAAAGCCCTCATTTTAATTTGGTTTTGAGGTGAAGGAATCTTGAGCAATTGCTAGGACCATTTTGTCAAATGAATATGTAACAAACAGAGACAGAAATGCATGCACTTGGTACATGGGTAGATTGGTGATAAACAGAAACTGAAGCGGGAGAATACCTTTGCCCTACTATTGATATAAACCAGATGGAAGCTAATTTTTTTTAACAACCACCTGAAAAAAAGTCATAATGGTCACCATCTTGGGAGTGCCAAGTGTGTGGACATAGAAGAAAAAGTAGTAAATAAATGATTTGTACATTTTTATCATATTTTCACATGAGCATTGGAAATGTTATTTAAAGTTTTCCAAGTAAGCATAATTATTCAATGTCCTGGCATAATGATATCATCAAATTAATGTCACTTGATCAGTTCCATACATCTTATGTAAACATTATACAGTATAACCTTGGATCTAGATCCGCGTGTCGAGCTAACCTCCAGAATCCAAAGCTCATGCTGTAATTACAACACTTCAACAATGTATCTATTATAACTCGCATGTAAAACTGGTACTTTAGTGCATATTTGTAACTCTTTAATTCATTTTTATATTTTAATTGGCTTTAGTGACAAATATTTTAAACTTCACGGCCTCACTGCAATCGAGCGCTTCAAGTTAAATCAGGTGGTGCCCAGTAAAAACATTTACTATTCAGAAAAAATATTTTCATTTGAAAAGTAGGCACTAATCATTTCTCTGGTTTCTTCAGCTCAGAAATGTGTGCTTGCTGATCCCAGTGTTCACACTTCACACTCTCAAAATAAATCAGCCCTATAAAGTCAAACAAACAACTTTCTGATGTGTTCAGGCCTCGTATTAGAACCAGCGGAAAAAAAAAGGAGAGATTTATTTAGTGACAGGTTGGAGCATTTTATGTTTCGCTTTTTTTCCCCTCTCTCTGTTTATTAAAGAAATGTTCAGAGTCTCCAGAACACATAAGGTATGCCTGGACAGAAACCCCTACTGCTAAGGGTGCAGAGGTCTCTCAGAAATTTAGTAAGTGAGAAAGAGAACAAAGATTCTTAGTTGGGAAAAAATTGGATAGCCTGTGGCTGAGAAGCTTGATTGGGACAGGTAGGCACAGTGGGGCACAGGATAATGAGGCACATGGTAAATGTGAAGCACAGATGTTAAGCCAACTGTAGCTGCGGTTCCAGGAGTTGTGCTCATGCCACAGCACTATGCCTCCGGGCTATGTCTGCAGCAGAACATTTGGAGCAGTAAACTGGGGCGACATTAGGTTCAAATTAATCCATTATTTCTTAGCTGTGAAGTGTTAGGTGCTTGTTTTGGAATTACATTGCCTCTGGGTAACTGTTTTAGGGAGATTTTAATGCATACTCATGGCTCACAGGGCAGCTTAAAGAGGGGAAGGGAAATTAGAATAGCTTAAGAGAGCAGTTGAGGTGCATAATTCTGCTGGAGATGTATGAAAAAGAGGTAGGTTTCCACAGACGGGCCTGGAGTGCCTGTGACTGCCTGCTGTGTATGAAATGTCGCACGCTGCATTGAATGGGGGGTAGCAGGAGTCTTGTAAATACCACAGAATCGCACTGGAGAAAGTAGACAAAGGCAACAGCTATCTCTCCCTCCCCCTCTCTGCCTCCAGCTCCCCTTCTCGCGAAATCCGGCATATCTGGTCATCAGTCAGCCAGACAGCGTTTGTTAGCACTCAGTAGCTGTTATTGAACAGGAAAGTGAAAACACGACACTGCCCAGGTCCAGGTTAGACAGCAGCCTTCTGAAAATGCAGACCAATCACACCTTGCACAGCCTCTCATGACGGCAATATTAAAACCTGGACGAGGGAGGTCATTTTCCTTTACCCTTCTCACTGCCTTTGTCACTTCAACAGTCCAGGAAACTAGGCGGGATTCTAAGACGAAGGGGTACAATTGATTGCCTATAAGATTAAGGTGCAGTAAAAGCCCAGCTGTTCCTGATAGCTATTATCTATTTGAGCTGGATAGTGTTATTACAGCAAACAAAAACCTGAGCAAGGTTTGGCAGAAATGGAAAGTTTTATTTGGTTTAATTGTAGGAATATGCAGGCACAGTGAAAAGTCAATAAAGCTCTCAGAATAGAGTTTATAGGAGTGTCTGTATACATAATTAAATCCTGCAGGCTCTTTAAAAAAATCTGGAAAAATAAATGGTTATGTAAGAATTGCCTGCTGAGAGATAGAAGTGCTTGTATCAGCTTTAAGCAGCTGTTAAGAGCTGAATACTGTTGAGTTAGAATGGCAGTGCTGCTGGGAGGATGGGGGACTGTGCAAGGAAGTGGACAGATTGCACATTTACCGATACTTAGGGGAATACTTTATGATGGCTGACAAGGCTAATATATAACACGTTTTCTGTCTGCAAAAGTCAATCACCTTCTTTCTCCTGTGTCTGTCTCTGCATGCAGCTCTGCTGTGGGAGACAGTATTGTTATTTGAGAGGGTAATGTATCAATATTCTGCTGTAGGCAGTGGGCGTGAATTATGGCATGATTACATTGAAGTAACTTTCTTGACTTCTCATTGGCTGAGATTTCCAACCTGGCTATAAATTAAGGAAGCCCCTTGCAATTACACCTTAAAAGTAAAGAAATGGGGTTGGCACGACGGAAGGCAATAAATGTGAAATAATAAATCTATTAGGGTTACTGATAATCTCATGAGAATATTTTTATAATGTGCTAGATTTATTACATTTTCAAGGAGGATTGGCAGCCTTATTAAGTATAACTTCATACAATTTAATCAGCATCAATAGCAACAACGACTAACATTTACATAGTATCTTTAATGCAGTAAAGTATCCCAAAATGCTTCACAGGAATTGAAACCAATCCACATAAGGGAGTATTGGAAGTGGTAACCAAAAAGCTTGATCAATGATGTTGGTTTTGAAGACCATCTTTAAGTGAGGAGACACTAGTGGAGATGAAGGATTTAGTGATGGAATTTCCAAACTTAAAACTTCAGGCAGTGGAAGGTGTGACTGCCAATGGTGGAGTGATGCAAATCAGGAAAGCACAAGGGGCCACAACTGGAGAATAGAGATCTGTGGTTTGGTAGCATAGTGGTTAAGTTGCTGGCTTAGCATCAAGAGGCCTGGAACATTGAATAAGAATCATGAATTCTAATCCCACCACAGCAGTTTGGGAATTTGAATTCAAGCAATAAAAAAGATTTTTCTCCTTAGAGCAAAAATGGTTGAGAGGAAATTTGATAGATGTGTACAAGTCCATGATTAGGTTAGATAGGGTAAATAGAGAGGAGCTGTTCCTGTTCATGAATGGTTCAAGGACTCGGAGGGGATAGGCAGACTTAATATTTTGAGAAAAGATTTGAAGAAAAGCTATTTTTACACAAACAGCAAATATGATCTGGAACTTACTGCCTGCAAGGGTGGTGAAAATAGAATCAATCAGGGCTTTCAGAAGCCCATTAGATAGGCTCCCGAGGGAAAACAGTTTGCAGGGTAATGAGAAAGAGTAGGAGAATGGGACTGACTGGATTGCTCTTCTAGAAACCAGAATAACTCAAGGGTCCACATGGCCTCCTCCTGTGCTCGAACAATTTTCTAATTCTTTGAAGCATTGGTGTGCTGGAAGAGCTTACTACAATGAGTCCTGATGCAGAGTTCTGACCTGAAACATCGACAATTCCTTTCCCACCCAACAGATGCTGCCCGACTTGCTGAGTTCCTCCAGCAGATTGTTTGTTACTACAATGGTTAGTTGAAACTATAGATGAAGACTTTAGAAGTGAACATTGCCAGAGTGGAAGCCAGTGAAGGACAGCAAGCACTTGGTTCCTATCTTGGACCCTGAGCAACCACATGCAGCCCCTTCAAGCCCCTTGCCCTCATAGTCAAGCAGCATGGTAGTGTAGCAGTTAGCATAACGCCATTACAGCGCCAGTGACCCGGGTTCATTTCTGTTGCTGTCTGTAAGGAGTTTGTATGTTCTCCCCATGCCTACTTGGGTTTCCTCCAGGTGCTCCAGTTTCCTCCCACATTCCAAAGACGTACAGGTTAGGAGCCGTGGGCATACTATGTTGGTGCTGGAAGAGTGGCGACGCTTGCAGCTGCCCCCAGCACATTCTCAGTAGCGCAAAAAGACACATTTCACTGTGTATTTCAATGTACGTGTGACTAATAAATAAATAATTTTTATCTTCTAAACCCAGTTAGCCATCACAGGTTGCATTTTGAGTCTAAGGCCTCATGAGGAATGTAACATGCTGGATTTTTGATATTGTTTCAAATATTTATGTATTAATTCCTTTCCCAAGTAAAATCATTTGCCATTATTGTGCCAAACACTGAGAATATGGCTGAGATTCCATCCTTAATCAGGACACTTATTTTTATTGAAATGAGCCACATGCTGTTGTTATTAAATACCACTGTCCTGTAATATGACACATGCCTCAACTGGATTGTTAGAGCAAATAGAGCATTACCCTCGGGATGATGTATTACTGAAGTTCTTCCATTCATGTGAAGTCTACATACTTGACTGATGCACTTATCTGTAATGCTTGTCAACTACAGATGTCTTCCTTGAGAAAAGCGTTTTGGATCTAAACGTTTTTTTTACACTTAAGGATATAATTCCACTTAGTATGTAACTTAATTTGAAAATAATATCACTCACTTTTCACATCAAATATGCTAGGAGAATAGATACCATCTCAGTTTTTTTGCTCTAAATCTTTTGGTAATTGAATTCATTTTTGGTTTGGGTTTAGTTGCTGCAGGCTGATCAATGCATCTTAGATACACTGTCAGGAATCTTGATTTCTCAGTTGCCACTGCTTCCACTAGCATCTACATTCAGCATCAGCAATGGAATGAACCTCATTTTGGAAGACGCCATTATGGCTGGCATCTGATCAGGCCCTTTTATGTTGGGTAAGCTTTTCCCATTTTGTACAGCTTCATTTAGACACTGTATTAGGATCACTCTGAAGCAGAATTACATCTCCTTTCCCTCATCACAGAAATGCTTCATATTTGTCAATGCCTCTCAAAACATCTTCTTTGATATTCATTCATTTGAAAACAAACAGTTTGAGATCCCCTCAAGGAAACCAGTTTGTTTGGCATATGTTTACAGCAGTATGAAGTTGTGATTTAAAGGGAAAATGTGCAACCAATGATGGGCCTCCAGTTTGCTCTATAAAGTTACAACAGAGGTGTTTGAATGCTATGAGAACATGGCAGCCCTGTTCATGCACTTCTACTGTTAATAAATGGTTGCCAGGAGAATAGAGCACTGACTACATATGCAAACACAGGTGCAGGACTCCTTCCTGCAGGGGTGAGTGCCTGCAATATATGCCAGAATGCTGGTTTATCTTTCTATACTCTAGTTATGAGCCAATAGTGGAATATAACGGAAGAAAGAGGCTCCTTAGAGACACAATAACAGCCGTTATTAACCTTCTTTTTCTTTCTAAATGCTTTTTTTATTGAACTTATTAATGTACACATTTAGTCTCAGCCATGTAACATACTTGTCTCTGAGGTGCCATCTTTTGAATGAGATGCTAAACGCTGTCATCCTTCTCAGGCTGACACGAAAGATCAAATGAACCTATTTTGAAGAAGAAATGGAATCCTTCTCTTCCGTGACCTGTTGAATTTTTATCCTTCAACCAACATTACCTACAGAGTATCTGAATCATTATCACATTTTTGTTTCAGGGAGCTTGCTGGGAACAAATTTGCTGACGTGTCTGTTACATTGCAGAGAAATTAGACATAGAAGATAATTTATTCGCTGTAAAGCAGTTTGGGACATTTTACAGTTGTGAAAGGCACTATGTATATGGAAATCTTTCCTTCTTTCCTCAGTAGTGTACAACCCTGTTTACTCACTTGCATTCTCATCCTAGTTTTCCAATTCCCCCTTGGCTTCAGCTCTCTGTTTCCATGATTAGTTTCCACCTGCTCTCCTCCAATACTGAGCTTGGCTATTGCTGGATTAATTGGTCTCTCTCCTTCATTTGGCAAGGCCCTTAGCTCTGAAATGTATTTCTTAAACCCTCCACCTCTGTCCTATTTTTCTCCTCTAAATACTCCTCTTGTATCATGCCTTTCGTTATCTCCCTTGCTATTTCCTTTTGTGGATTGGCGCCATAATTTTTTGTTAACACTCCTGTGAATCACCTTAAGATGTTTTTCTGTGATAAGACCAAGAGCTGAAAGTAAGCGTACTGGTAAGAAAGTGGTCGACACAATGTTTGAGATATATCTGTACTAGTGAGAAATTTACACAACTGTTCTGATAAAAAAAATTAAGCTGCTTTCAACCCTGCTGCAGGCAGAAGGTTGTGCTTGGTTTTAAAGTCAGTGTTAGAGGTGCAGTGTTAGACCACTTTTTACCTATCTTGGGAATGAAAGTTGAGCCTATGCCAAATCTATTTGCCACTTTATTTAAGTGATGCAAATGTCTCCAATCTGAGTTGAGCAGACAAGATGTGCAGTAATATTGAATTCAGCAAGCTTTGATCTATAAGTAAAGGCTCCCTTCTATAGAAACCATGCATCTAAAGATCATTTGGATATAGGTACATCGAACTATAAAATTATGCGTGAACTGAGTCCCTACTTCTATTTACAAGTAACTATATTGTGTATGGCTTTCCCGTATCCTGTGGTAAATGAACAAGCTGTATTTAAAACCATTCCTTTTAAACCTATCTGAAGGAGAGAACATACGTCAGGATATCATTAATATAGACTAATGTGGGCTCATTCTGTACCCGTTCTTGACACCGAGTGACTAAAGCAGACAGCATTAGGATCTCCCTGCACACATGCTGCCTGAAGCAGGTAAACCATCCCTGGATCCCCTTGACATTCCAGAGATGTCAATGAGTTGGGTTTGAGTTCCTGCTGGCTGCTTGTAGTTGAAGTGAGTAAGCCATACCTGAGACCGGTCTGGGTAAAAATAATTGAAGTTAAGTCAGCCACATCTAAGCACCTTCTGGGTATGTGATGGAGTGAATGAGCCACACTGAATACCCTCTTGGTGCAGGCAACACAGGTGATCAACCTATAACCCAGGTCCTGTGCGTACAAGTGGCTGAAGCAAGTGGGAGTACCTGAGTACACTCTGGGTAGAAACAACTTAAAGAGAGTGAGTATACAATGGCTCAAGTATGAGCATTGTTTAGTATCTGCACTATTTAACATGCTTTGCCAACAGACACCATGACCATCTCTAGAAATGAACTTTGAATCTTCTCAATTTTAAACAAATTCAGCAGTCAATATCTCTGGTAAAGATAGATAAGAACAGGGGAAGAAGCAATGTGCTATCAGAAAGCAATTTATTTTAATATAGTTCGGCCAGTGTGTTGGTTAAATATTTAACCCAGCTTGTCTGTACTAACATGAATGTGCGTAAATTTCTGAACCAATAAGATAACATGGGTTAATTACTTGAATAGGAGCATTCTCTGCTGTTGGATTTCATTGTGCTTCAGGGATTGGGATGTGAAGGGATGGAACTTTTGTGAGCATGAGGGGGTGGGGGTGGAAAGTGGTGGGGTGTTGTTAAAAGGAAGAAGGGTTAGGGGAAGGAGAAAGCATAATGAATGTAACCAATAGAATGTTCCGAGTTTTGTTGCTCCCTGGCCTTAGAGTTATGATAAATGATAGCAGAAGAGAAAGATAACCCACCATGAGACTGGGATCACTAAGGCCAAATACTGAAACTCCCAGCTGACTACCCTAAACACTGCAGTCTCTGTTCATGTTTATTTTTTCTACTCACTCTTGGTTTCGTCAATCAGTATGATAGACGATAACTCCTGACTACCAGTGCCTGCGTCCTGCTCTCTCACGGTGGGTAACATGTTGTGGTTGGCGCCATGGAGTCGGAAGATCACCCGCATCAGAAGTAACAGGGGATGAGGTCCGTTGCAGTCTTCCAGCAGCTCCAGTCCTTGGAGAATAGCAGGCAACGGTCTTATCAGTACAGAGCTGCCTTGCCAAAGGAAAAAAAAAGCCAACCGCACATTAGATGCTTTGTTTGGGTTGAGGCTGGGGGCATTTTTCATTAAGGACAAAGCAATCTATTAAATCATCCTTGTTTTAAGTGTGTTGAAAGGTAACCTATTCACAAACTGAAGCAGAAAGTGGTTTTGCAGCGTTGTGGTTCGCCAGCATTTCCAACCCTTTCTTAAATGCTGAAATGCATTTTTTGTTTCTCCGATGTGTATGCACCAGTATCACAAATGGAATGTGTTCCTAATAGTGTGGTTGGTTTCTAATTACTCAGCTAATTAACTTCTTCAATGTCTTATTTCAAGTGTGTTTAAATAATGGGTTTACAGCAAATTTGGAGTTTATAGCTAGCAGATGACATATGAATCAGTAGGCTGTGTGCTAACAGCCCATCGGACTGCTGGAATTTCCTGAACAGCATCCACTAATCACCACTGCTCATAATCCATGTTCCTGTCCCAGGACAGGCGCAAAGTTCCTCAAAATAATGAGGGATCCCTAATCTTGCTACTTGTCAGCAAGTTACTTCCTCACCAGATGCATTATCCTGTTTCACTTTACAGCAAGAGTGTTTTTTTTATAAAAGCTAAACAAATAAAGGTTTTAGTTTCAAGGATGTGAGTTGTTATCAATTCTTACAAAAGCCTTAAATTGTCAAAATGCAGTAAACTCTTTCAAAGTACACCAATCACCTCCTGAGAATAAAATGTTTCTCTTAACATGCACCCATAAATATCTGATGTCCCACACTGAGAGCCTTTGCCATTCATTCAGAATGTTCCTCATGTGCACATCCAGTGGTAGCTGCCTGAGACCCCCTCATTCCCCCAAAACAACACCTGATATCACGCTGGATTTATGCTCGTGTGCCATAAGAAACTCAGGTACAGACAAAAGAAAGTTCACTTCAGAACCATTTTATTCTAAATATGGCAGTCACTTTTTTAATATTTTGTTACAGCAGTTGGGGAAAAATAGAAGTCAATGTGTTACTGGGACCAATCAGAGTAAGTGGCTGAAGTGCAGTTTTACCATACAGTAGTACAGCATAAAATCCGTCCCAATCAGTTCCTAGGCCTCCTCCCTGATCTGTTTCTAGTTATCATGCCCTGTGTTCTACCTAGGGGGTTCTCTATTTCGCACAGCTACTCACCCTTACAACCTTAATAACCCATAGTTTCCCTTTCGTCCTAAATAGAAACCAAGTGACTCCCTCCTGCAAAAAAAAAGATTGAAAGCTTATTCAGTTACATGCTTGTCACACAGTGTGTCTTGTAATTTTTTGAATGGATTCCCGCCCAGCACATAATTATTGCTGCATGATAGTTGAGATCCAGCCTTGGGTGCTGGTGGAGAGGAATTTGATTTGTTGGGTTGTTAATGAAAAACAGACTGCCAGCTAGAAACAGCAGTTCCACTGTTACTATTCCGACACTTTTAAAGCCTTTCATTAAAGAAACACGCACCTGCAAAACTCTGGAGTGCAGCTAGGGCTTGGAAATTGGAGAAAAACCAGGGCACCACATAACACCAACAAAAATGACAAGTGGTCACCATTTTGCTTTCCTTTTAAAGATGACAGGGAATACAAGGTAGGAAGAGAATAAAGTTGAATGTGGATACACAGACTGATCTGAAACCATAGTTTTCAGTTATCGGAATTTGCAACCTCAAATCCAGTTCCTAGACGTTTGAAAGTTATCCTTGGTCTCCTCACTAAAGGAACTTAGAAAGGAAGTTTTACTCCCTTACTAAAGTTCTATGAACCACTATATTATGTGCATTTTTCTAGTGCAAGTGGTTCAGTGCAAGTGTCTTGCTGTTGTTATTGCCCATTAAACTCCCATTTATATTCCTAACCCTTTTCCCCTCAACAGAGTCATGGAGTCATAGAATAGTATAGCACGGAAACGGGCCCTTGTCAACCAAACTAAGGTGCCCATATAAGCTTGACCCATATTCCTGCTTTTGGCCCATATCTCTCTAATCCTTTCCTATCCATGTACTTATCCAAATGTCTTTTAAATGTTGTAATTGTACCTGCCTCGACTCCTTTCTCTGGCAGCTCATTCAATATACACTCCACCCAACGCATGAAGAAGTTGCCCCTCAGGTCTCTTTTAAATCTTTACCATCTCACTGTAAACCTATGCCCTCAAGTTTTTGGTTCTCTTTCCCTGGGAAAAAGACTGTGTGCATGCAATATCCACATCCAAATCCAACTTGATCATATCAACCCCACCCCTACCTCCAAACACTGTCCATTCATTTTACATAATCTGACAAATAGACTCTTCAGTCCTTATCTTGCAATTGTTTGATGAATCGATATCGTAACTGTATATAGAACAAGGTTTGGGGGCCTATTGCATTCTTTGTATGGAACAAAATATTCATAGACCGACAAATTATAGCTTTCCCTGCTCAGCCTGAATGTCATCAGTTTGTTCGCTATTGGCAACAAGATCTGGTTGTTCTCAGTAAATGAAAGGAATTGTTACAGTATTATTAGCTTTGGCAATCTGTGGAAAAATGTGTGGTCAAACGTAAAGAATTTTTCCATCTTTGCCTGAACAATATCTGGCTGGAATCATCACACATCTTATAGAATTAGGGCAGAGCAAAAAACAAAATTGCAATTGGAACAACACTGGAACTGGAACTCTTTCTCATTGTGCAACTCAGCCCCCACCAAGAGGATGGGTCTTACTTTAAGATGAGGAGACAGTGCTCCTGACAGGACAAATATTTATCTAGGCCAGATTGTACTGGACTCGGCCTGATGCCCAGCCTTGCCGCCCGTGGTGCCCGACTGCCCACACTTACTATTTCCAGATGTGGAAGACTGAACAAGATGATCCTAACCCCCAAACCCAGGAAGCATACTGTGAGGCTGAGTAGGCTCAAAGCAGCGATTAGGCTTCAGGCAGTGTACTGATAAGGCCCCATCCTGACAGCTACTGACAGCTCACCCCTCTCAAAACCATTTGAATTCTTTGAATACGTCAGTGATAGTAAAGGCATTTAATATCTATTAAAATAGACATACATAATTGTCTTTTAAAAGACTGAATTGCCAAGGCATAGAATGCTACAGGCCAAACACAGGAAAATGGGGTTAGTATAGATAAGTACAATGGTTAGCATGGGTATGGTGGGCCAAAGGGTCTGTTTCTGTACGGTACCACATTTGACTCCATTAAAATGTATTTAATTAAAAGCACCGTTTAATATGAACAAATTATTTTAAAACATTGAACGCTTAGCTACATTCACATGTTTGCATGGAATTGGCAACTTCATTCAAATGAATACCAACCATCCCCGGAATAAAGCGAAGGGACCAGACACACAGTGTATCCAGTCCCTCTCTCCAGCACAAGGATGCCCCATCGCTGCAGTCATTGTGAACTGCTGGTGAAGGTTAGCTGTGCTGGCATCTGATCTTCAGCTTGTCTTGGACTTCTGTGTTTAGCTGAGCAGGCACAGAATCCAAGAACTGAGCCAAGCTGCGAAGGGCCGATGGCCAGCAATTCCCTGCTTGCTGTCGGTCACCTTGATTTGGCCCAATAATTGTAGCCTACCTTTCAAAATGATTAGTTCTGTGGCTTTATCTCTGCCTAAACCCAGGGGCCTTCGTGACCTTCAGTTCATTGTCAAGGCTGTGTTGGCTGTGGAAGAGTTAAATCACCCCTGCAGCCTCACAGAGGCAACGAAGTTAACAAGTAACAGTAGTCCAGACTGATTTGAGACAAATGGCATCTTGTTACACTGAAACCAGTGATTCATTGGCTGCAATAAAAAAAAATCAGATATAGGCACAGGAGGGAAGCGTTGCTTTACCCTTTTTAGTGCTAATTCCAAACAGCTTTTGGCTCTTAAGCTGTAATATGCCTCACATCCATGCTAGCTGACTCAGAAATGGCTGCCATTATTTACACCTAGAACTCTGGGGTAACTGGTGAGAAGCTTTGAGAAGTGGTCAGCACATTCTATGCTGTGGTCAGTGGTTCTTTTACAAGGGACAGTGAGAAGACAACAGCTCTTTACGGTCAAGAACATGAACACAGAAGGATTGTAATTACTCACTATTCCATATGCACAGATCAGTGCCCTATTGCAAAATAGGTGGACCTGCAATTCATTAGGTAACCTTGGTGAAATACTTAAATATAAGTAAACATTCTCTTTCAACAGCTTAGTCAGGTGGTGGAAAAAAATAGTGAATTTCTATAGAAGCAGGACTGAGAACACAGTCCAGCTAATCCTAATCTGAAAAAATAAAGAATAATGGAAAACTGTGAGCTGTTGACTAATTCCATTGTGCATAGTTATCCGCTGATAGAGTGAGCTGAAGTAGAGTGGGAGAAAGCTCGCGAAGAACTTAGATCAGGTGGACCAATTGGCCCTTCTTAGTAAATTTTATGTGTGTAAGTTGCAGGCTACAATCAAGGGACTGCCTCTGCTGATTTGTTCATCTGTTACAAAGCACTGTGTAACTAGTAACTTGGAAGTGTTGTCAACATTATGTTGGCAAGCAATTGATTTTTACAAAACAAACCACACAATAGCAAAGTGGTGAGTTGGTGCTTTAGGGAGGAATGTCGGTCAGTTCACTACTAGAACACCCACCCTGAGTATCATGCAGGGCTTTCTCTTCCTTTTTTTTACTGCAGGTCTCTTTCGCTAATACAATGGTATGGTGACATATATCTTGTACTTGGCATCTGGAGTTGGTTATAAATCAGAAGGAAATCTGCTTCCAACTGAGCCAAGTTGACATATTCCAGCAGATACCTTATATAAAGGGAGGCAGCAACTCGGAAAAATCGTAGTCACAGGGTCTGCGGTACTGAGCAAATTGTTGGAGCATATAAGATATCTTTATTTGTGACATGTACATCAAAACACACAGCGACATGCACCTTTTTGCGTAGAGTGTTCTGGGACCAGTCCGCAAGTGTCGCCACGCTTCCGGCACCAACATAACATGCCCACGACTTCCTAACCCATACGTCTTTGCAATGTGGGAGGAAACCGGAGCACCCGGAGGAAACCCACGCAGACACGGAGAGAATGTACAAACTCCTTACAGTCAGCGACCGGAATTGAATCCGGGTTGTTGGTGCTGTAATCGTGTTATGCTAACTGCTACACTACTGTGCCTGCCCTAACAAGACCCAGGGTCTTGATGGACTTCATCCTCAGGTCTTAGAAGTGTTTAGTGAGATAGTTGATGCATTTTTTCTAATTTTCCAGAATTCCCTTGATTCCGGGAAGTTCCATTTGACTGGAAAATAACAAATATAACTCTTTATTCATAAAAAGAGACAAAGTGGAAAATTACAGGTCTGTTGACTTAATATCTGTCATTGGGAAAATGTTAGAAGTTATCATGAGAGATAGTACTGCAAGACAATTAAGAAAATTCAGGGTCATTTAGTAGGGCTTTGTGAAAGGGAAACAATATTGACAAATTTATAAGAGCTCATTGAGGAAGTTACATGTGCTGTGGATAAGGGGAACAGGTGGAAGTATTGTACTTAGATTTCCAGAAGGCATTTGACAAGGTGCCACATCAAATCTTATTGGAGAAAATCTCAGTGTGTGAGAGGCAACATATTGGTATAGACAAAAGACTGGCAAGCCAGCAGAAATTCAAGAATAGATATAAATAGGTATTTTTCTTGTTGGCAAGGTGTAATGAGAGATGGGCCACAGGGATTGGTGCCGAGGCCTCAGCTTTTCACATAGAATGTAGAACAGTACAGCACATTTTACAATTTATATATAAATGACTTGGTTAAAGGCAACAAAGGTTTGGTTACTAAATTAGCTGAGGACACAAAGATAGGTGGGAAAGTAAGCCATGAAGGGTACATAAGGAGGTAACAAAGGGATATGGATAAGTAAAGTGAGTGGACAAAGATCTGGCAAATATTTGTCAGAATCAGGTGGGTAAATGTGAAGGGAATTTTTTTTTAAAAAGTAGCATTATTTAAATGGTGAGAAATTGCAGAGCTACGAGGAGCAGAGAGATTTAAACTTCCTAGTGCATGATTTGCAAAGATTAATATTTAGGTACAGTAAGTGATTGGGATAAGTAACAGAATGTTATTGTTTATTGCTAGGGGAATTGAATACAAAAGTAGGGAGGTTATACTTAATCTGAGACCACATCTGGAGTTCCGTGTACAGTATAGGTCTCTTTATTTAAGGAAGGATGCAAATGCATTGGAGCCAGTTCAGAGGAGGTTTACCTGGAATAGGCAGGTTGTCACAGGAGGTTATTTGTATTGGTCACAGTTTAGAAGAGTGAGAGGTGACCTGATTGCAACAATAAGATCCTGAGGGATTTTGGTCCATAAAAAGCATCCTATCCAGATGCATCACAGGGTAGAGCAACTGCTCTGTCCAAGACTGCAAAAAATTGCAGAAAGTTATGAAGACAGCCCAGTATATCATGAAAACCAGCTTCCTCTCCACTGACTCTGTCTACACTTCCTGCTTCCTCGGGAAGGCAGCTAACATGATCTCTCTTTTCTCCCGTTCCATCAGCAGGAGACACAAAAGCTTGAGAACACATACCACCAGGCTCAAAGACAGCTTCTATCCTGCTGTTATAAGATTCTTGAATGGACCTCTTGCACGATAAAGAACTTCCGATCTCTCAATCTACCTCGTCATGTCCCTTGCAACTTATTGAACTACCTGCACTACACTGTCTCTAACTATAACACTATGTCCTTCATTCTGTTTTTGTTTTTTTCCTTTTGTACGTAACAAACAAAGCTTTTCACTGTATCTCGGTACATGTGACAATAACGAAACAATTACCAATTCACAGGGTGGATGTGGAGAATATGTTTCTCCTTGTGGGAAAATCTAGAACTAAGGGCCATTGTTTAAAAATAAGAGTTCATTCAAGAAAGACAAAGCTGATGCAAAATGTTTTCTCTCAGAGATCATGAATTTCTGGAACTCATCTCAAAGGATGGTGGAAGCAGAGCATTGAATATTTTTGGTCCAGAGGTAGATAGATACTTGATAAATAAATGGTTAAAAGGTTACTGCGGGAAGATGGGAATGTGGAGTTGAGGTGACAACAAATCAGCCATGATGTTTTTAAATGCTGAAGTAGGCTTGAGAAGTCAAGTGGCCCACTTCTGATCCTACTTTGTGTGTTCATACATAAAGTAGTCTGTGTCTCAGAGTGAGTCCAGGCTGAAATATAAAATGCAGAGGTTCTGGTGGTTTATGTATAGAATAACCAACAGGCACTACTGCAAGCTTGTAAACTGGTTGAGGTGAGCATGACATCTCAATCTCAATATGGGAGTTGCTCTGCTTTGGAAATGTTATCTGACCATCTCGTATGAAAGCAATCTTGAAATTACTCCGTACTCTGTTTTTCAGTAATTGTACAATTTATTTTGACTGCGAGCTTGATTAGGCCAGGTCTTTTATAGTGTCCACTTGTGTCTTATGTAGGTGAGGTTAAAAATTGTCCATGGTCGGGTGAATCACAGGCTCCCTGTACTGAAGGTCTTTCCCACCTGCTGTGGTGGAAGATAAAAACACCACTACACCATCCCATCTGGGATTCCCCTGAGACAAGAAAGATGTGAGATAAGTGATGGGATTGAGTGCCAAAATGAAATTTGGCTATTTATTTACAGCATTCATGCTTACTGTTATCTAAAACTATCCGGTGTGAATTATTCATTGCTTATCTACGTTTGGTGTACTTCATGTGCCTATTAAAGTGGGGCATTGCAAGGATGGAACATTTTTAAGCTAGACTCACTGTAAAGCTACAGATGACCCCCAGATCAGGAAGGACATTGACCAGATATAGTTTAAAGTTCCCCTTTTACAAAATAAGTCTCCTTCTTCCACTATTTTGAATCAAGCTCTTGCAGTAAATGAACAATTTCAATGCATATTTCTGTACATATAAATCCTCAGATGGGCATGTTTTGTAATTGTAATGTTGATGGAGCAATTTTCAATGAAATTGAGTATTTGATCCTTATCAATGGACATATTATTTCAATGGAAGTGAAATTGACAGACATTTTCAATTAGCCCCTATCTCAGAACAAAAGCTCTTTTACTATTATACTAACATTCACCAACCATTGACCGAGTCTTGATTTGTAGATTTTGAAATGAATCATTGATCTTAAACTTTGCCAATGTTTCCATTTTGTTCCTTTCATATAATTGTAATATCTAATTATCCTAAAGAAGTCCTACCTGGAAAATTAGTTAAGTTCATGCTAAATTATGCAGAATGCATTTTTTTGTTCCTATCAAACCCAGAATGATATCTGACCACCATTAGAAGACCCATTTCCTTTGCCTTCTAAGTGAGAACAAAGCCAATGGAAAAGGCATATTGTGTTGGCATCCATTAGTCAGTTAGCCTGGAATCGAAACAATAGCGACAACAAGAATGTCACCACAAGAAAATCAATGTTGAAGGTCTCAAAGATTAGTCTTCCTTCCCAGAGACAACTTGATGACTTCCAACCAATAGGAGCAAACAGGTATCCACAGTGCCTGGACTGCCCTGAAGTCCATCATAATTAGCACCTGTGAATAAACTTTTCACAGGACTATTTTGATGAGAATGAACAGAAGATCCGCAACCTTGTTAATCATAAACACAAGTTGCTGTTGATCAGAATCCCTATGCCTCAATGGAAAAAAAAGGCTCTACCTCACCTGAAGGCCAAGGTCCAACAATAATGCAGTGACCTAATGAAGGGATAGAGAGGGCAGAAAGTTCAGAGGAAATCCTGTAACGTGGATCCTTCAGTGCTATCAGGGTGATCCACAGCTCAAAAATGTAAAGGCTCACAGTACAGCAAGCAAAGAGAGACTATCAGTGTCCACAGAAATGAGCATGTTCCAGAACTCCTCAAAGAAGACTCTTTTTCTGATGCAAGTGTCCTTGTCTTCCTTCCCACAGCCCATTATCCAATCCAGTTTCTCTGCCACCCCAGATTGACAAAACAATATATCACCTGTAAAACAACAAGGTGCAGTCTTCCCATTGAAGCTCCAAAATTGGTGAAAAGGAACTTTAACCACATATTCACAGTGTTATCTCCCACATCTTGGAAAAAGGACCTTGCGACCCCCATAATTGGGTCCATCTTTCCATCATCAAGAAAGGAGATAAATCTGATTACAGTGACCCCACAGGGTCTTCCTATTGTCTGCCTGTGGGAATGCCATCGCAAGGGTTCTCCTCAACCATCACTTCTGAGTGCCCTCTTCATCCACTGTAACTGAGTGCTTCTGTCCCACTCTAATCACTTGCATATGTCTCTTCCTCCACTGTTCATCCAACCTCTCCATTCTCTGTCACTGATGACTCTACTGTATATTGACCAGTTCTGTTTAGATTGCGTGCTCTCAGTGAACAAGGTCTCCAGTGTTTCTACAGTTCTTCTTATGCCCTTCAAATGGTAGTCAAGTTCCTGTTTTCATTTATTTAAAGACCTGCTTTCTTCTTCTCTCTAGTAAAACCGGGAGCATGCAGAGGAATCTAATCTGACTATTTTTGGAGGGAAAGATGAAGCACACATTTATGCAGAAGCAAGTCTTTAACATACATTACAAATATCACTGGAGGGCCTGACCCTCCACTGAGCCATGCCTCTCCCTTGTATATATCTCTAAATAAAACTAAGAAAGACTACCTCATTTGATGACTCCAGCCTAAGTATTTCTTCATCAAAAGACATTTTCAACTTTTTTTTATGTTCTATGGCCTCAAATAGGATTCCCATGTCTCCTAAAATACCAAGCTGCTCTAAAGAAGGTTAAATCTATTGTTCATGGAGTTCTTTTCTTCTCAGTAAATATTAAAGCTATGTAAGGGATGGGTTTTGACCAAGATTTGAATCCTATTTCTATTTGTAAGATTATTCCAACATGGTACAGTTTATTCAATAGATTTTAAGAGAAAGGTTGCCATTTGAGAGATCCATTTCTTACCCCCAGATTTTCTCTATTTCAGCATTTCTTCTCTCCTCCACCCCCATTTTATTAATACTATAATTATCTGTGTCCTCGTTTGTTTCTTCAATATTCCAAATAAAATGACACAGTCTTCATCTCCCCAGAGTATGGATTCAACAAAGTGACCCATTCCTATTGATCCTTTCATTTCAAAAAAAACTGGTAGCTTTCTTGTTCCTTCTTGAAATCACCTGGCTTTGAAAATGCAAGCTAGCTGTCACAAAATTGGAACTCCCAAAATAATTTCAACATTCTTTTCAACCTTTGGGTCCTGTTTGGCTTCCTTATCATATGATATATTTTATTACACATTAGGTTTATTAAGCATGACAAAATAATTGAAAGCATAACATTTTGTTCTTGTACTCATTCTTTCTATGCTTTGATTGCAATATGTTGCAATAACTTAGAGAATCAAATAGCAGAGAAGCAGGATACTTGGCCGCTCATCACTATGGTGGCAATCTGAAAGAGTTATCCAACTCCTTTCTTTCCCGATTGTCCAGCATTTTTCAAATTCCCTTTTAAAAGTTCCTACTGAATCTGCTTCTATCATCCCTTCAGGCAGCACATAATCACAATAACTTGTTGCATTTTAAAAAAATCTTCTCTGCTTTATTGCCATTAAACTCTGCACTCTGCTTATCAATCCTCCTACCAGGAAAAACAATGTCCCCTTGTTTACCCTGTCAATGCCCTTCACAGTTTTCCAAGATAAATATTAAGTATGCATTTTAGAAGTACCATTACAAGAATAATACCAGGAATTAGAGGCTTTAGTTCAGGAGAAAGAATGGAAAAGCAGAGAATGGCTTAGGAAGAGAAGTTTTATTGAACAGATCAACATTATGAGAGGGCTTCCCCATTTTGTCTGCTGAACTACACTGCTCATTCCTAGTATCAGTCTGCTAATTCTACTTCTAAAATTTATACCTAAGCTTTCCAAATAAATGTTAAGTATCTCCATCTACTAGGAACTCTACTACTGAATAATTCAGCATTCAAAGAGTTACTAAACTAGTTACTAAACTTTACTACTTTGGACAACTTGTTTTTAATGATCCATTTGAGAGAAGGAAAAAAAGAAAATAAGTTTCAGGATCAGCTGGTAGCACAGTAAAGGGAGGCTAAGTCAATCCGCTTTTGACACCCGTCATTTTTAAATGCATGTAATCTATCTCTCTAATCCATCCATTCTACGTGTGGTATCTCAGATTACAATGAGCAAGATGTGAGTAGTATTTGCAAATATTCATGCAGATTCAGCAATGGAAAATATGGATCAAATGTGCATGTGTTTGGGCACTACTGATGCCACTGTGAAAGAATGTGCTCTCAGTGGTATATGTACATAATTCACAATGGACAGTGTAATGGTGAAAGTATTAGCACCAAGAAGGTTCAGTCTCCATGGACATTCTCCCCAAGGTGATGCTTTAGCAATCGTCATAATCCATTGGAAGACAGAGCACTCTTCCTCCTCCATGTTGGTACCTGCATCCAACTCTTACCCATTCTGACACTGTCTACAGGTCCCTGAGTCTTGAGTCTATGCTTATTGGCTCTCATGACTTTCCGCACAAGTGTCTGAAAGGGCATCATGGCTCCCTCTGATCATTGCTTTATTTTACACCAAGTTCTCCAACAGAATCTTGAATGCCTTGGATCCAGCATGTTGTGTTGTTCTTTAAGGTGGATTCTCCCTCTACACTCCAAATAACCACAAAATACCTCCTGCTTAAGAAGCATACAAGAAGAACAACACTTTATATTTTGCTCGGGTAGCCTACAACCCAACAGTATGAACATTGAATTTTCCAATTTCAGGTAACACATACCACCATGTTCTTTTCCCACTTCCACCAGTCCACCCAGCTTCTCTTTCACATTGTTAACCTTTTACATCAACCCTCCCCCCCCCCCAATTACCTAGACTCATCACTCTCCCCCACCTGGTTCCATCTGCCCATCATCCCTCCCATATCTGGTTCCACCTATCACCTTCCAGCCTCTATCTCAGCCCTCCCTCTCACCTCTTTGTACTGGCTATCTTCCCTCTGCACTCCCAATCCTGATGCAGGGTCTCAACCAAAAATACCAACCATCTCTTTGCCTCCACAGATGCTGTTTGACCCTTTGAGTTTTTTCCAGCAGGATGTTTTTGCTCCAGATTCCATCTGCAATCTCTTGTGTCTCCTGCTTAAGAAAGGCTGATTAACTTTAATTGGTGCTACCGAATTACAACACTCTACCCCTACTGAGAAGTACCACCAGTTCACAATGTAGTGAATGTTGACTGCCTGCAGAAACGTTTGCAATGAGCAGCATAAAGTTGACATGAGTGCAACGCAGACAACAATGGGGAGGCTAATTGCACATTGCTAACCTCACACCTGTTTTTGGGGCTGTCTTACTCCACTCACTCACATACATTTACTTCACAATGTGTGCTCTGAAGATTGTATTGAAGACATTAGGTCAAGTAGTCCCTCACACCAAATAGGGGTATCCTTCAATCGAACTGGCTAATGGGATAAGAGAGCTCTGATGGTGCTTGCCTCTAGCGTCTGTCTCCTCGTTTCTACATTTTCCCCTGTGTTCCCAGAGGCATGGAGATGGCAAAAGGCTCCACTGAATGATGCATGAAAGAATCTTTGAATGAAAATGGCCTTGGCCTGCAGTAGTCAGACTGATAAATGATGCGTGGAAATCGGGCACGTTTCCGACTGCCAGGGGCTGTGGTCAGCCTGTTGCAGAGCTGAACAACTGAGAGCACTGGGGTGATCCAGAGCCTGAAGTAGCACTCCCATCAGCCTTTCATCACTCTGGGCCAAGCAAGGTCAGGCCAAAGGGTCAGGCAGATTGTCGGAGGCACACAATGGCAATGAACAAGATGGTTGACAATGGAAACAAGATTAATGCTCTTCCACATATCCCATGAATTACCTTTTATTTGTAACTCTATTTAGTTTAGCAAATATTTACAAGTATATCTTCTTGAATGAAATGTAAAGGAATGTGTTCATTTAAGCATGGTGCTGAGGTTAGATTTGAACAGATTTGTGTTTGCTTTGTTCTACAATTATTAATTTGGCCTTTTTCTTCTTGGGTTATTTTGCTCTTGTCATTGCACACACCACCTAGCTGGGAGTCCATTGGGTGAGCTGTTCCAATCCTCTGCAAATACAGACCCTGTAACAAGCTTCAGGAAGGTGGCCAACTGATTTCAGAGTTTTCTTGCCCATTGATACTTCCACCCTTTATCCCAGGAGGAAACATTACCACAGCTCTATATCTTATATCCTCTTCTCCACATGAACTTAATGTGAAGGTGATTAATACTTCTAAATCGTAAAGTGCTGTTCCTTGGCAGTACATTTTGCATGTAACAGCCAGGTTATTTTTCTAAAGATTTGCCTCTTTAGAAAAGCACTATTTAAAACATCCGGTTTAAAATTTAAAGAATAATACAGCATTGAAGTGGCTATTCAATCTATTGTACCTGTGTTTGCCATAGTGTTCTTGATAAAATAATTCTCAGTCATTTGAAACACGAACTTCCTTTCACATGAAACACATCTCCTGCCCTTCTTTCATCCTACCATCAAGCCCCAACACTTCTTCCTAAGGAGTAGCACTGTGACACTGCCACCTCACAGTTCCATAGATCAGCATTCGATCCTAAACTCAGATAGGTAGAGTTTTCATGTTCTCTCTGTAACCCTGCACACTCCAATTTCATGCCACATCCCTAAGATGTGCCAGTAGAGTTATTCTCTACAGTAAATTGCCTCTGTAAGTTAATGGCAGAAAGAATCAAAGGGGAGTTGCCTGGCATGTGTTGGAGAGAATAAGTTGCAGGGGTGCACAGAAATGAGGAGAGAGGGACTGAGACAGATGTGATTGCTCCACAGAGAGCAGGAATGGGCTAAATGGCTGCCTTCTGTGTCATTATACATACGAGATAATATGCACTGGAATGACATCAGCAACTGCAAGTTATAGCATTATCAAGGAGAAAGTAAAAGGCTCTTAAAATAACAGATAAAGTGATTACTGAGATTACCTGGAACTGGAAGGGCAAAGGGTTGATGTGTAATGGGGTAAGTTTTCATCTTGCCGCCTGAATAAAAACTAATGTTGCAGATTGTCCCAAATTGGACTGTTTCTCTTACAGATCAGCAATGAAAGCTGGTAAGAAAGTTTAAAATCTGACAGAAATATGGGATTGTAGATATATTGAAGCTTCTGAATGGTCACATGCATTTCCTTGTACCTGAGAGCAGTGTAAAATTACAGGAGCAATAGATTTCAACATTATATTGCTGTATGGGGAGATCAGTGGACTGATGGAGGTATAGATCAAGCAATATGCACAAAAATAAGCAGTGTACTACTTGGTATTTTGCATTTAGACTTGGCCACAAGGACAATGTGCTTTTATTTTTAACTGCTGATTTCCTCAAATAAAATGGAAAAAAAATCTTCAGAAACTTTATCAACCTCAGGATGCCAATGATAAGATGTTCTAAACTCCTGGAGATTCCAAATGCTATGTCTATTTCCCCTGGTACACAAACTCCTTTCATCCACTGCAGTGTTGGAGGCATGATCAGTTTTATTTAAAACTTGCTCCTGTTGATCATTTGTAAGGAACAAAGCTTTTAAACTCAAAGCTGTGATTTCTAAATGAGTCATGGCAATGTACACTTGATTTGAAGGATTCACTGAGTAAGCACAATTGGAAGAAGCTCCTGGACAATTTAACTCCAAGGATTCTGCTTTCCTAGACATTGAATTATTTCCATCTTCATGCCAAATCTGACACTTTCTTTGTTAAAAGATTGTATATAAGCACAGGAAGTTTGAATATTACAATCTTCAAGTTTATCTTTTTACTTTTTTTAAACAAATTCTGTTTATTTCTATAATATTTTCCACTATCTACCTACACTGTTGTTGTTAACCTAGATAAAGGAGCAGAGTGAGTGAAGTACACGTACATTATGAGTATTACAACAAATCCTGACTTGATCTATGTTTGAGTAGTACAATAATAAACAGACAGGTCCTTCGCTGTTACCCCATGACTCCTCCTGAGATGGGAACTTGCAATGAAAAGGTACTTTATGTGCAATTCTCAGTTTAAACTAGAATTAAACACCAACATCCTACAGCTTAAGGAAGGAGAATGCCCTCTTAATGCTCAAACTCATTTATCACTGACCTTGTTGCAACTTCAAAGTTCTACAGCTAAAGATCACAATTGACCTTTGAAAATTAAAGTTAATTTAAACAGAAAGTCTAATAGTTTAGGCTGAGATTAACCAACTGATTAGCAGGTAGGATTTTCAACTTCTCGAATTAATTAGACAAAAGTCCAGCAAGTTCCACTGTGGGTGAATGATCTGCTCTGTCTCCCTTTCACCAAGACAGTGACTTTGAAAATTAGTCATGTAGCACTTAATTTCTCCAATATCATGGCTGGAAAGAAACAATGATATTATCAATCCAGTTCACTGAGCTTTAATATCTCAAATACTAATATATTTCCAGAGCAATGTGTTTTCCTTCCCCAAAATGTAGTACTATGCCTGGCACTGTGACCAGAGCCTGAAGTAGCCTCTCTAAAATAACCAACAGGTATTCAGGAATTCCTCTGAATTCTTCTTTAAATACTTGGATTTTAGCATTTGATCATTTAACACCAAATTAGACATCCTCTTATGCAAAGAGTAAAAGTGTTAATGGACCAGAATGTGCAGAAATATGAACAATACACATGTACAAATAACAGACCAGGCAGCAAATTGTGTTTTGGAATAGCTATCCCTATGAATTGCAAATCACCAGGAGTTGGGAGCCAATTATTGGCGCTCATCTGTTAGATTCATGGAAATGATAAATCATCCTTGGTTTCAGGATTATTTCCACAAAGTTGCCAGGTTTATGTATTACCTCCTATTAAACTCACCAGAGAAATTAAATTCCAGTATATAATTATGTTGCAACTTTTTTGGCAATTGTTAATGGCTGCCAATCAACATCTTTTGCTCAGAATGTGAATAATTTGAAGTGGGGATTCTCATTCCTTCAAGTTGCATATTATTGTTGAAGGTTTTGAAAATGCCTGTTTTTAAAGGTTTTTCTTGGGTTTTCCTTTGTGTTTCTTTTTAGTCCTTCTTAGTCCAAACTTTCATTCCCTCACTTTATTTCTCTTTCTACACCTAGTTAGACACTGAATTCACCTACCTGAATTCACTTTCTCAGTCCTTCCTCTATTTATTGCTGTGCTTTAATTTCAAGAAGAAGATGTACAGCTCTTACCCCTGTGAACACTAAGGTTCTGGATTCCCATCCACCTCACCTCAATGTTATCTATTTGCTCTCTCAGCAATTTTGTGGGCAAAAAGGTTAAAATGTGCACAATCAAGCCTAACAGGGCACATCACGAGAATCCCTGCTCTAGCACAATCTGGCCCATTATAATAATTTGGCTCTTTAGGCCAGCTGCCAAAATACTTCATTAGGAATTTAGCATCTGGTTATTTTCTGGCTTTCAGAGTCATTCTTTTGTGAATGTCCAATGTACTGGAAGCCTTGCAATGTTATAAATTTAATATTATCTAATGAGATTCAGAAGCACATTGAAAAAAAAATATTGCCTGAGCTTGTTTTACGGGCTTGCGTTTAATCATTTTTTCAAAATTCTTCATGGAGTACTGATTGGTATCAAAATAGCACAAAACTCCATAAAAAGTACATGTCGATAACATCATAGAGAGAACAAAGGCCTTCTTTTTCTGGCAAAGTGCAATCTGACCCAGAATGCTCCAGTATAAGCAGACACCTGGGTTGCCTGAGAGGCATGTAGTTTTGTTTTTTTTAACGTTGCAACTCTTAGCCATGTTAAAAGGAGAATCATCAAATCCCATTGTTTCTAGCCAACCCATTTACAGAACTTGTGATTGTTCCTAATTGTGGTTCAGAATCCTGCATCTCCCTGCGTTTGATTTGGAAAGGCCCAGCTGAAAGACGGAAGCAAAAGAAACAAATTACCCCAAAATGGTTTTAATTGTGCAAATGAAGATAGTAGACAAATCAATCATTAGTTATTTAAGAATCTTATCTTCCATAGATTATCCTGACAAGGTGATGATGGATGAAAAGTTGGAGGCACACAGCTTCTGTCATCTCTTACAAAATGGAACTAATAATCCAGTGTTGTTTATTTTCACAGTTTCCTGGATGCACATCCTGAGCAGACTTGGTATGTGCAAATGCTTTTATTTTCATTTCTCTCAAAAGATACCCAACTCCAGGCAAGAAACCCACAGGATTGAGAGTAACATTAATGTTAAACCATGTCTGCTATTGCTAATAGTCTTGGCAACAATGGAAGGCCAAATCAGTTGGGGTGATATGCAGCACTGCACCCTTAATTTATGACAAGTGTGTTGATTTAAAATTGACCCTTGTTTATGTATGTTTGTGTCTGTCTTCGTCTTTGTCTGTGTGCAGTGGGGGACTGGAAGAGGAACACTATGCGTGCAGGTCCATTGTAACAAAAGAGCTGATTTGCTAAAAATATGACAGGATTTGTTCAAACACAATAGTGAGAAAGGAATGGTATCATGGCCTTGCTTGGGTGTAGTAACAGTGATATCACAAGCTTGATAAATGTATTAAGGAAGTAATTTGGGAATACAATGTGCGGGTGTTTTTTTTTCTTGGACGTCTGGTGCTTTGGAACAAATTTTAAGATTTATTTTGAAAGGTTGCAATTAATTAGAGCCACTGTCTGCCTGATTAAGTGGCAATGTAGATTTGTTGTGAAATACAGTGTCATCACAATCTCTTGCAAGTCAGCAGAAAAAGCTGTTCTTGTGTGGCTGGACCATTAGGTCCCATGATGCAATATGCCCAAAGGTCTTTGTCATAACCAGCAGTTCAATCCTCAGGGTATCAGCTGCCAAACATTTTTAAACAGCGGCAGCAGCTACAATAGCAATTGGTTTTCAAGTATTCTCACTATTTGCAAGTACAAAAATGACTAAATAACATTGCCAATTCAAGATTGTTCACAACCCAGTTGTGTTTTGCACTCGAAATCGGTGTATGTCTTTGTGAACCTCAAATTATAGACTAACAACGTTTCATCCTTTCCTCTGTGATATAAAATGAAATAAAACTCAATATCACTTAAAAGTTCAAACATATAACTTTACTGTTGTCACCCAGTCTTTCATTACTGTAATACCTGTAACAACAAATAAAAGTGGGAGCAGAAGTGGGCCCTACATACCCTCAAGTCTGCTTTGCTATTCTGTTAGATCTCGGTTGAGTTGATCTTGACTTCACCTCTTATTACCTTTTCCTTCTCTATAGTCTAAAACTGATCTTTAAATTTCCCCCTGTCTTGAATATATTCAGTAATTCAGCTCCCTGGGAAAGGAGATTCCAAAGAATCATTACTCTCAGAGAAAATTCTTCCTTATCTCCATTTTAAATAGATAATCCCTTATTTTGAAGCTATGACCCCTCTCCCCACCCCACCTGCCCACAGTTCTATATTCTCCCATGAAGAGAAACCTCTTCTCAGCACCTATCCTGTCAAGTCCTTCAGAATCTTGTATATTTGAATAAAATCATTCCTCATTCTTCTCAGGTTTAATGTATAGATCCCATCTGCTCAGTTGTTCCTCATTAGGCAATGTCTTGACCACAGGATTCAATTTAGTGAACCTTCTCTAAAATGCATCCAATGCAAGTCTATCCCTGTACAGTAAATAAGCATACCCTATATAGTTGTAGGAGGACTTCTCTACTTCTAATATCATCCCCCACATAATACACTATCAGCCAAATTTTTACCCAATCAGTTAATCTATCTAAAACCCTTTGTTGACTCTTTGTGTCTTCTTCACAGCTTGCGTGCACACCCATATTTGTATTATCAGCAAATCTGAAAAACATAGTTCATTGATTTAACTTTTTAACATAGAATGCAAGTGGTTGATATTGATTCATGTTATAACTTGCCAACCAGAAAATGGCTCTGTTTTATTTTAGTTGGACAATCTTCTATCTGTACCAATATAAGAATGTTTGAGCATAAGAAGTAGGAGCAGGAGAAAGCCATCCAGCCCTTGAACCTGCTCCGCTATTCACTGAGATTATATCTGATCTGTTCCCTTGGTGCCACATTCCTCCACTGTTCCCATATTCCTTGATTCACTTAATATCCGGAAATCCATGAGTCACTATTCTGAATGATCTCGACGACTGAGACTCTGACCCCTGGTTCTAGACTGCTCAAGCAGGAGAAACATTTCCCCTGCAACCAGTCTGTTAAGTCTTCCAAGAATTTTATAAATTTAATTGAAATCTCCTCAGTTTGAATTCTAGAAAATACAGGCCTAGTCTCTTCAATCTCTCCCCCTTACAGCAAACTCCCTATCCCTTGAATCAGTTGAGTGAATCTTTGCTGCACTTCCTCTATGCTAAGTCAATCCTATCTAAGGTAAGAAATCCAAAACTGTACAATATTGCAGGCATTAAGACACTATATAATTGCAGTGAAACTTCCTTACTCCTCCATTCAAATCCTCTTGTAGTAAAGGCTAAATACCATTTGCCTTCCTAATCACTTATTGTAACTGTATGTTAGCTTTCAGTGACTTGTGTACAAGCAGATCTAGATCCTTTTGAATATCAATACTATCCAACCTCTCGTTATTTTATAAGTACTTCTCTGTTTTGTGTTCCAAAGTAGATAACCTCACATTATTCTACATTCCATCAGCCATCTTCTCAGCCAGTTACCTTGCTTGTCAGTCTCCATTTTAAGCCTCTTTACATCCTCCTACGTAACTACCAATCCTACCCAGCTTAGTATCATCAGCAAACTTTGAAGTATGACACTTGGTTTACTCAGCCAAATTATTAATATAGATTGTGAATACCTGGGGCTCAAGCATCAATCCCTGTGGTACCCCACTATTCATGGCTTGCCAACCTGAGAAGAATCCTTTTTTTTATCCACAGAGCCATGAGTTCTTGCCTTGTCCAATACCCTTCATGTGTCACCTTATTAATATGGAAATCCATACACACTATATCTCATCGTTCCCCTTTCTCCATGTTCACTATTCTAATCTCTAGGAACTCTTAAAATTGTTAAATGCTATTTTCTTTTCATTTCAACCACATTGACTCTGCTTAACTGTCTAATGTTTTTCTAAAAGTTCTATTACTACTTCCTGGATGATAGATTCTAACATTTTTCCAATATCAGGTGTTAGGATAACTGACCTAGAGTTTCCTGCACTCTCCATTCTTTCTTGAATAGGGGAGTTATGTTTGTGGTGGTTTTCCTATCTGATGACCTTTCCAGAGTTTAAGAAATTTTGGAAGACCGTGCATCCATTGTCTTTGCAATCACTTCTTCAGGGAACTTCTCAGCCTTTCTTTTTTTCAGTTATTCATTTTTCAGAATGAGAACATCATTTGTCCTCAAGTCTACTTTTGCCAGTTTGACTTGTCTAATCTAAGTAAAGATTAAAGTTACTCACACTTCTTGTGGAAGCTTTCTTATAAGACTCCATTATTTCTTGATTTTTAATCTGATCTATAGTATAGCTATCTTTATTTAGGGAGTCATTAGACCACTCCCAACAATTACATCTGTCCTTTGCTATTTCTTATCCCTACCTAAACTGATTCCACATCTTGGTCTTCTGAGCCAAGACAATTTCTCACTCTTGTGCTGATATCATTAACAGAGGTAACCCTCTCCTTTTTGCCCATCTTTCTGGAATATTTAGTTGCATCCTTGGTTGTCTCGCAACAATATCTCTGAAATGGGTTCAGATCATATCTGTTCATTTCTATGTGTGCCTTAAATGAATTGTTATGAATGCTGCATGCATTGAGACTTGAGATTCGTCTTTTTTTACCATTTTCCCTACTCTGATCCTGTTTCCAAGTGCAATCTTATGTTTGTACATTCTGTTCCTTCCTGTCACACACTGGTTATCATTGCTCATATTGTTTCCATGTATCTCCTTGTACTTTCTCTAATTTTATCAAATTGCCCTCACCTGAAACTGCACGTATGCTACCTCCCCCACACACAACTATTTAGCATAAAGATCTACCTATAGTCCTAGTTAGTCAATTTACTAAGATACTGATCCCAGCTTGAATGAAATGAAGCCCATCCCAAAGAAATGTACTGATGCCAATGGAAACCCACTTCTCCCACACCAATCTTTCAAAGATCCATTCAAATCTCTGATCTTATTGACCTTATGTTAATGTGCATGTGGCTCAGGCAGTAACCCAGAGATTATTACTTTTATGGTTATGCTATTTAATTTAGATCCTACTTTCTCACATTCCTACTTATGATATTGGTGCCTATAGGGACCATGACAACTGGAGCTTTCCCCTCCCACTCCATGTATTCTCAGGTATTCTTCCCAAATGTAGTCAAACCATCCTCCACAAACTAAATTTGTTATGCCATGGTCCAGAGGCAGAAACATAAATCCAGATCCCTGGACACCCACATCTACTACTTTCTCATCATTTAAAGACTACTTTCTGTTTATTCCCACCATGACAATGAAGTTTCAAAATGAATAAAGTTGGGTTTTCCTGGGTCGTACTGCATCTGCTATCCTTTTCCCCACTTACTGAATCTATATCCTTTGCACACTCTGCATCTTCACCCTTTCTCATCTTGCTTTGTAGTTTGGATGCATAACACTCTGCCTTTTCATCTGTCATCTATATGTTGTGAGTAGGTGAGGGCCCAATACTTGCACCATCTGCCAAACTGAAAATCCTTTCTTCCTTTTACTGTTCATTAACCAATTTCCTCTCCATGCTAATATATCACCCCACAACCCCTGACCCCTTACTTTATGTGATAATATTTTATGCAGTACCTTATCAAATAATTTTTGAAAATCAAATATACTGTAATCACTGGTTTTCCCCTGCTTGTTACATTCTCAACAAAATCTATTACATTTGTCAAATTCAATTTCCCTTTCATAAAACCACACTAAACCTGCCTAGCCATAGAACAATTTTCTATATACTCTGTTATCAAGTGGAGTCTAGCATTTGCCCATCAAATGATGTCAGGAAAAGTTCTGTATTTTCTCTCTCCTTCCTTTCTTGGTGTTACATTTGTTAGCTTCAGCTTCTTGGGCCTGTTCCAGAATCTCTATGGGCACCTCTCTTAGAAGCTAGGATGCAAGGAATCAGGTTCAGGAGATTTGTTGGCTTTCAGTTTTTGAAGAAGCGTAGAGTCAAAGAGAGACACAGCACAGAAACCACCCCTTCAGCCCACCAAATCTCTACCAACCACCAATCACTTATTTATACTTATTCCACATTAATTCCATTCTTTTATCCTTCCACATTCTCATCAACTTCCCCCAAATTCTACCATTCACCTACACAAGAGGGCAATTCACAGTGGCAAATAAATCACCAACCTGCGTGTCTTTAGGATGTGGGAGGAAACAAGAGAACCTAAAGGAAATCCAAGCAGTTACAGGGAGAACATTCCGAGTCCGCGCAGGCAGCTCCCAAGGTCAGGGTTAAACCTGGGTCTCTGGCACTGTGAGGCAGCAGCCCTACTAACTGCATCACAGTGGTTCCTCCACCGTAACATTGGGGTGGATCACACTGATGGCTAGCCAGTCATTCTGTAGAGAATTGACAACCAACTGTATGTGTGTTCTGCATTCTCACATCTGCATATTGCAGTATGGAAGAATGGAACACACTGAAGGTCAGATATCTGTGTATCTGAAACAGTGAATCACTTGATTCAACTGAGTTGCTGGCCTTCTTTAAAAAGGTAAGTGAAGCCAGTTGTTTATTGTTGTTTATTTTAAGTAATTATTTCAATTAATTTATGCCTTTTTGAATATGTTTAACACTTATTTTTAATGTTAAAATAACTTTTATTTTGATACTTGAATATATTTTACCGAGACATTTAGAAAGAGTGGAAAAGGAATCCACTAAACAGATAAACACGGTCTCAATTATGGGAAAGGAAGCACTGTCAACATTACCGCACTCCCTCCCTATTGCACTCATGTGTCAGCCGAGATTATAGAGTGGGTTCTAGTCTTGCTACCTTCTTTCCCTAAGGTGAGGGTAATAACAATGAATTAATAAATAAGTTCAGTAACTTATTTCCGTGGGTAGAGTTGCTGGACAAGCTTCAAATTCAGTAAGCTGGGAAGATTGTGCACCAAACTAATTGGTTACTAGGGCAGGGTGGAAATTAAACACACTAGTTTTGAGGGGGCTTGACAGGGTGGATGCCAAGATACAGCTTTTCCTGGTGGAGGAGCCCAGAAAAGGTGCAAAGGTTTAAGATAAAGGATCAGCCACTTAAGACTGACATCACATGGAATATCTTTTCTCAAAGGGTCGTGGATCTTTGGAATACTCTACTCTAGAGAGTAGTGGAGGCTGAGTCATTACCTACATTCGAGGCATAAATTTTTACTGGGGAATCAAAGGTTATGGGAAACAGACAGGCAAGTGATCAGATCAGCCATGATCTTATTAAATGGCGGAGCAGGTTCAACAGGTCATATAGCCAAAGCCTGTTCCTATTTCTTAGGCAGGCACGGTAGTGTAGCAGTTAGCATAATGCTATAACAGCGCCAGCGACCCAGGTTCAATTCCGGCCGCTGTCTATAAGGAGTTTGTACGTTCTCCCCGTGTCTGCGTGGGTTTCCTCCGGGTGCTCTGGTTTCCTCCCACATTCCAAAGACGTAGGGGTTAGGAAGTTGTGGGCATGCTATGTTGGCACCGGAAGCGTGGCAACACTTTGCGGGCTGCCCCCAGCACAGTCTACGCAAAGATACATTTCACTGTGTGTTTTGATGTACATGTGACCAATAAAGATATCTTATCTTATCTTATCTTATCTTATCTTATCTTATCTTATAATATTATGGAATTTTTCTGTAGGTTGTCTGTGGGCTATCACGCTGGTCTGCGGGCAGAACCCCAGTTTGCAATACCTCCATTCCAGTAGTTTACTCCACCTTGCAGAACAGCTGGAACATCAAGGATATTTGGCCCCAAAACGTAAGTGGGAACCTCGGGATCCCACAGAAGGTAGACATAAAGTAAGGGATGGGTTGCAGATGATCTGGCTCATTAAGTTCCTCACATCATCTCAAGAAAGAAAAAAATTCCATTTACATGGTATCCCTAAGGCTTTCAGTTAATTACTTTTGAAAGGTAATCACTGGGCCAGAACTTGTTGACAGTAGTGAGTCATCAATGCTTACTGCTGAAATACAGAAAAAACTACCGTATGTAGATCCACCGATAAAATATAATCTCTGGATCCTAAATGTCTCCAAATTTTGCATGGCTTAATCATTTTTCATATTTTGAATATTTTGAAAACATTTTTTAATTAGCTAACATGATTGACACAGTCGCCAAGGGACAGGTAATACACTGAATGGTAAAGGTTCGGTGAGAACTCATCAAGTGGCTGATACTGGGCAAAAGGAATCCAGATTGCTGCACAAATAAGAGAAAAGAGTTTACAATAAGTGAATAGTTCCAGTGACCTGGGTTCGATCCTGACCTCCAGTGCTGTATGTGTGGAGTTTTCACGTTCTCTCTGTGGCTGTATAAGTTTCCCCCAGTGCTCCAGTTTCCTCCCACATCCCAAAGACCTGCGGGCTCACAGGTTAACTGACTACTGTGAATTGCCCTTAGAGTAGGTGAGTGGTAGGATCTTGAGGGAAGGGAGATTTGTTGGGAATTTGGGGAGAATAGGTTACAGGGAAAATTAATTAGGGAAATGGGATTCCACAAACTCAACGGGTCTAAGTGACCTCCTCCTCAGTTGTATGGAAATACAGACAATGAAACAAAACTAAAAATCACAGCATAATTCAGGGAAACTAGCTGGACTTTCAAAGAGAAGAGGAAGTCGTCCACTGGATTATCAAAGCCTTCCAAATTCTGGACCCTCTGAGAATTCCAGTGGACAAATTCCAATATTGAAGTGCCATTTCTCAAGGAGCAAGAATTGATTAAGTGAAACAAGTGTGATAGTTTCCTGTTAATTTTAAAGATGAATGGGTTATTTGAATGAACTTCCCAGTTGACACAACATACAATCAGTTGGAGGAACTCAGCTGGTTGAGCAGCATCTGTGGGAGGAAAGGAAGTGTCGACGTTTCAGGTCAAAACCCGGCATCAGGACTGAGAATGGAGAGGCAGGTCCTGATGTAGTGTTTCAATCTGAAATGTTGACAATTCCATTGCTTCCACAGCCACTGCTCGACCCACTGAGTTCCACCAGCAGATTGTTTGTTGTTCCAGATTCCAGCAGCTGCAGAATCTCATGTCTTCCCAGTTGGCACTATTAGTAGATCATAAGTCAGAGTGAGAAGTCACTGATTCGACCTTTATTACACTATGTACTTTACTAGACCAAAAGGCTGGTTGACAGTGGGGCCATTTGAGTGTGTGGAACAGGTCCTTGAGTGATGGTCTCTACAGCCCGACCTTTACAAAAGGAAAGCTGAAATAAACAGGAGCTGGACTGTGATCGTTGTCAACATCATCAGAGTGGTTTTCAGCTACCCCACCAATTGAAATGAATGTAATTAACTGATGGCATTGAATCGATCTGATGACCACAATTCTTAGTGGCTGCCTCTCCAGCCCCCACCCCTCTCATATTACCCTTCCCTTGAAATTAACCCCAGTCACTGCCAAAGGGATCCAGGAGAAACAATTCTGTATTCATATAATAATGTGGTTATAATGCTGCAAAGAATTGCAACTCAAACAAAAGTTGTAGTTTGGCACTTCCATTACCTCAGTGATAAATTCACAATCCACCAGCCAGAAATTAATTCAAGCAAAATTCTAGAAGAGCTGACATCATAGATTAAGTGTCTAAGATAAACTCCCTTTCAATGGCGTCATGTTGCTGTGGTCTCAGCAATAACTTTCTCACTGCAAAAGTCTGATATAGCCAATAAAATGGTATTGGTATGTGAATAATGTAATAACAGTTAGCAATTGAACCGATCATACCAGGGATCTTATTCAGATTCTCTGTGATGTATTCAAGCAGCTCAGCTTAGAAAATAGAGAGACAGATGTGAAGAGATTAAGGGGAAAAAATCTTGTAACGTTGAAGGAAACACTATAAAGAGAAGTTATGTAGAATGTGTACAGGACACAGCTGGAAGCATTTCCCATATTTTGGCTGCACATCATTCAAAGCTGGGTAAGTGTCATTTCAACACGTCCTTTTGTTATCATTATTCCTTAGAAACCCTTCAAAACACCAAAAGCAAAAAGACTATTTTGTTCAAAGTCCAAATAATCATGATTCAATTCAAGATAGCAACTGGAAGATTTATTCTCTCTCAGTTGGGGTTGGTGGAGCAGCAAGCAGAGAAAAGAATGATGAAAGCTGGACATCTGTGATGTGAATGTGGTAGAGATGGTCCAGAGATAATGGGCTCATCCTTTGGGGTGTGTTTGGTGCTGACTTTTGTGCTCATGATTAGCCTTATTCATGTCCATTCAGTGCTAGCATCCATGCATGTGCTAAAATACAACACAGGCTTGCATAGATCACTATATTTTTTAACGCAATGAATTAAACCTTGCACCAAACAAATTCCTCGCCAAATTAAGGTCCAATTAACAAGGAAAAGGTGGTTGACTGAAAGAAGATTCAGTGAATTACACACCTGTGCCTTCCAGTACTAAACCAACAATAATCAACTTTATCTTTTGCTGCAAAGCTTTGAAGGCCAGTTTTTTTTAACATATTGAAAGGAATGTATTGGCTTTATCTGATATTGGCCACACTAAAGCACTGATAAGAGATTCAGGAGGAAGATCTTAATTCTACGTAATATGGAATATAACCTCAACTGCAGGTGATTCCATTTCTTTTAAATTTTAGTTCTAGGAGTGGCACTGTTTTTGTTTCATTTGTCCAAATACCAGAGGCCCCGTGTTACATAGATAGAAGCAATAATTCAACTTTAAAATGGCAAATATATGAAGCATCATATCTACTGGAGGAGACCTTAGTAATCTTATCTCAAAGCTCAAAGGACAACTTGAAAAGTGGGAGTAAACTTTGTAAGTGTCTTCTAAAGAATGGTGTCTGAAAATCCCAGCCCAATATACTGTATATTATTTTTAATGTATATATGAGGGCAAATTTAATCCTGTGGAAACCTGGTGAGTAGTTGGTTAAAATGGGCAAAGACTTAACTACATGAATCCCCATCAGTTCCAATCTTATGACCAGTCAAGAGGGAATCTTGTCAAAAATACAATTTTAATGGGAGGTGTTTGTTAGGTAAGCTGGTAACCTAATAATCCAGTAGGGAAGGTACCTGGGGTCCAAAGAGACATAGAGAGGGTTTCTGTGATCCTGAGTTCTTTGCAGGGTCAGGAAGAGTGAGCCCTCAAGGAATGTTAAGACCTCCTCTGTCCAGAGTACTCCCCTGTTTCCACAAGACTTTCAGATTACCTTTGTCACCCCATTCCTTGGCGCCAAGAGCCTACGTGCACCAGCCTCCAATGCTTGATGAACATTTGGCAGTAAAACTATAGTCTATAAGTAATAATTGAATGGGGAAAAAAGTCATTTGGTCCATCATACCCACCCCATCTCTTTGAATGAGCTTTTGGATTAGTTTCTTTCCTCTGCTCTTTCCCCTTAGCCCTACAAATTCTGTATTTATCTAAACTTAGAAGTTAATATCTAAGTTCTTATACTTCTGAAGTCCAGTCAAATTGATGTACAATGATTCCTGCACAAAGAATAAATCAAGACAAGTGCCTCAATTTCCATGTGGAGGTTAGTTTGCATACCAGTATTAAAGATCAGGGTACACCAAAAGGTGATAATCTTCATGCTGCACAAATAATAACCTATTGGATACTCATCAAAAAATAATCTGCAGTGAATTATCAGGAAATCCTTATCTCAATTAATATCTTAATTGTAATAGAATCAATCAAATCTATTCAGTCTTTTGAAGCAGAATGGTGGACAGAGGAAAATTGTTAATTTGAAAGAAAGTTTTGAAAAGGGACTTACTGCCAACCAGTCTCCCAACACTTCTCCAAAAATGTTCAAGCAATCCTCAAAATAGTCAGAAAGTGTACCTGGCTCATGCAGATGGGATCCCTACTAATTGAAACTGTAAACTCGATGCACCCAGTAGAACTGGAATGCAAAGCAGCCAAACCGAAGGGACAGAAGATTAGCAGGAAAAGGTGTGATGTCTGATTTGATGTGAGACGAGGAGAAGCCTTGCCTCACGTGGTCAGTGAGTTACTGTACCCAAATCCCCCAGGATTCCACACCCTCCCCCATTGATCTATTGAAGGCTCACTTCCAGCTCCACCTAGCACCTAGGAGCTGCCAGATTCCCTGCTCCCCTCCTCCCTCCCCCCCCCCCACTGATCAGCATTCAAATTAAAGTAAGGGTCCCTTGCATGAGTCATTGTTGATGAATCAGCTCACTGCTTACACAATCAGTGTCCTAAAATTTGCCCGCCCCCCCCCCCCCACTGCTATTCTTTTACAAGTCCAAGGAACCACATCTGGTGTCTTTTGACCTGGAAGATAGGCCAGCAGCAACTGAAAGGTCTTGTCAGAGGTACCGGTAATGAAGGGCAGTGGTGCAGGGGTTGGGAACTGTTGCCCGTCCCGTTGACACCAGCAGGTCCTCCTGGTGGAACTTCTGGGCAGGCTAGAGTACGTTGGTAGACGCAAGAGATTCTGCAGATGCTGGAATCTGGAGCAACACCCACAAAATCCTGGAGGAGCTCAGCAGGTCAGGCAGCATCTATGGAGAAAAATAAACAGTCAACATTTCGGATCGAAACCCTTCATCAGAACTGAAGTTGGTAATTGCTTTATTATTGTCACATGTACTGAGATACTGTGAAAAGCCTTTGTTTGTATGCCATCCAGACAGATCATTCCATGCATAACTACATTGAGGTAGTAGCTGGGAGGAGGTTGTTAAAACATGAAAATTCAGAATCCTCCAGCAGCTGTTAGACACTAATTACAATTTTTCAATTTGCAGTTGAAATGGGCATTGAGCAGCCCAATGAGTGGTCCTCACTAGCCATGGTCTCTTAGCTCCATCAAGTGTCCTTCCTTCCAGCATTTTAACTGGAGGATAAGAAAAGCTGGAGTTTTCTGCTGTTATTGGCTTCTGCACTTCATACCAGGTCTGATTTCTTAATAGAAAAATGTCCAGACGGCTTGTAAGAGCATTGCTAATTTCCCCAGTGCCATCCATGCATTCCTCCAGATTCGGTGCACAATGCCAGTTTTTTTTTCCAAAGCCGTTTATATATCCTACAGTATCCAGTTTCTGAAACTCCTCCACATCCCTCCTGTCTCTTGTCCTTTCCCCCACATCCCTTGTCCACATTTAACACAATTTATTTACCAGTTAATCACTATTACACAGTTCATACCATACTGTATCCACTTTTTACACATTGAGATTATAAAAGCCCATTACAAAACTCATAAAATGAATTTCATGTTCTCCTCTCAAATACTTCACAAACATTAACCACGCACCATGTGAAATTTGATTGGCAAGCTATGAACCTGCCTTTCCTCTCTCCTCTTTGCACTGAATAATGGAAATGTATATCAATGTGTGAGACGTTCAAGAGAAGCTGACAGCCACAGGGCAGAATGAAGGATTACACCACACTGACCCCTGTCATCCCGCTCTGACATACAGGTTACCCCCAAAACTCTGCAACTCAACAGTGTTCACAGGCTTCTGTCACAACATGCTAAACTTCTGGGAAGGTTAATGGTGCTGTAAATCTAACAGGCTATTTTAGTGCCAGTGTGTGGATATAAAATATCATGTGACAAGGCAGAAGATCAGATGTTAAGGAATGGGACATGACTGAAAATCTTGACTAAAATGGAGCTTTAAAATCAAATGCTTGTCTGATTGGCTGGCAGCTTCGTAGAAGTGCACAACACCATTTCAAAACTAATTGCAGGATTTTTTTAGCGGGGGGAGGTCTGCGGTGAATTATTTTGAATTGGCTCCAGTGAAACTAAATTTTCTGATTTCTTTAGTACTCTTTACTGCTTTCTGATTCATAACATTCTTGTGGCTTGTGGTACCAATACACTGGCATCAACAGACTTAACCACAATTGCAACCTGAGATGTGGCTGTGGCATGGCTAATGTCACCCTGCCGACAGTTCTCTGCCTTCTGAAATAGCTCAACTTTATCTTATTGCTTGTGTTCCAAAGGTAACTGAGCAATAGCTCTTTGCAAGTGGGTGTTTTCCCCCTGAAGCAAGGAGGAACTACTGGGTCACACTGCACAAGTCCAAATGGCATAGAAGATGAATCTGGTCAATTTCAAAAGTAGAAGTGATGGGATTAAGAAGTGGGGCAGATCAATATATCATTCTCTTGAAGTAACCTTAACCTGAATATTGTATGCCAGAAGAGGTTAATTTATTCATCAGTTTTGAATCTGTTTCACAATATTGTACTCGTTTTTTTTAAAGATATGGTCACAAGCATGACTTCCACCACATCAAGGGATTATTATTTACCACAAGTCAAGAGGTTTTCAAAAATTAGTAAGAGCAGGTAGTTGGTTATAAAAATACGACAGATTCATGGAGACACAAGAGACTGCAGATGCTGGAATCTGGAGCAACAAACAACCTGCTGGAAGAACTCAGCAGGTGGAGCAGTACGTGTGGAGGGAGAGGAATTGTTGACATCAGGACTGGACTGATGCAGGGTTTTGACCCGAAACGTCAACAATTCCTTTCCCGCCCACAAATTCTGCTCGATCCGCCGAGTTCCTCCAGCAGACCGTCTGTCACTGCAAATGCTCGGCTGATGTTGGCTGATACTCAGTGGTGTTTGAAGAATGAGAAGTGATCGCATTGAGGCATATAAAATGTGGGCAGGCACGGTAGTGTAGCGATTAGCGTAACACTTTACAGCGCCAGCAACCTGGGTTCAATTCTGGCCACTGTCTGTAAGGAGTTCGTACGTTCTTGCCATGTCTGCGTGGGTTTCCTCCGGGTGCTCCGGTTTGCTCCCACACTCCAAAGACGTACAGGTTAGGAAGTTATGGGCATGCTATGTTGGCACCGGAGGCGTGGCGACACTTGCGGGCTGCCCCCAGAACACTACGCAAAAAGATGTATTTTTCTGTGTGTTTCGATGTACATATGACTAATAAAGATATCTTACCTTATCTCATCTTAAAATTCTGAGAGAGATTAACAGGATAGGTTTTGAGATGTTGTTTCCTCAGACTGAATAATAAAGGATAGAAGGTAGAGTCTCATATTAAGAGGTGGGCCATCTAAGATTAACATGAAGAAAAAGTTCTTCACACACAGGATTGTAAGACTTCAGAATGCTCTACCCCATTTGATTGTGGATGCACAGTTGTTGGGTTTACTCACTGCCTGAGTAGGATAAATTTTTGGTCACTGTCCCAATCAAGAGTTGTGGGGATTGGTTGTGAGCTAGAACATCTTCTTGAATGCAGGAACAGGCTCAATCAGCCGTCTGGCTTTTCATGCTTTTAACTGTTATGCTATTAAAGATATTAAAAAAATGAGCATTACAAGAAAAAAGAGGGATGTGCTGATTCTTTTAGCAGAACTGTTCTGAACAATTTCCTTCCAAAGCATTCACCCAGCTTCTCTCTATCCAGATGTTAATGTGCCTGCTGTGAATTTTAACTTTAAAGGTCTAGTTAACAGATCAGCTTTGAAATCAGAAGGTGCAATCATCAGACACATGGGGAAAAAAAATAGCACAGCTATTTTGGGCAGGGAATCCCAAAATATTCTGTTCCTGATTACCGGAAACAATGGTGATGGAGCATCATGTGTTCCTCACGCAGACAATTATACTGTTGGCTGAGTCATCCCAATAGAATGCGTGTCAGTTGCAGATGAGCAGATGGTATTGAGGCTATTGTTTAGACCAGGAAGGATCAACCAGACATGGTGTAAGAAACTCCTTACATGGATCCAAATTGAGAGCTAGTTCCCTTGCAGCTGCATAAGTGGAGAGCTGAATTCATAGAACATACCAAAGTGACAATCGTGCCATATTTATAGGCTGCAAAAGACATCTGTATTTTATTTTTGACCCACTTTTCCGTGCATTTTTCATTGTTTATTGTTTACTATTGAATCATGGTCTTTATTATAAAAAAGGAAAGGATTATCTCAGCATTTGAGATGGAAAATACTACGTGCTGTCTGTCTACACCAGCACCTGCGCATCCTGTGGTCGACAGCAGGACGGTTTGTGTTTATTGCTGTCAAGGAGGAAAGGCAAGGCCTGATGTGCCCATAATAAACAACAGAGAATCCGTCAGAGAGTTGGTGGAAATATGTGACTAGAAATTAGTTGTTTGCTGAATAGGTCCTGCGTAAAGTGCTAACGAGCAGTCTGGTGACCCGCAAAAAAAATACTGAATTACACAAAATCACCATATAACTAAAAAGACATGATCTTCACCCAGATTCACACCTTAAGATTTTACCAGGACAGTTGTACTCAGAGCTCACAGGTGTCATGACATTGCCATGTTGGCCACTAAAGTGTCAGACTTTATAGAACCCATCTCTGTGGTGGTCATAGACCAGCTCCAGAAACAGCTTGACAAGGAGGTGAGAGAAAATGTGGTGGAAGCAGTGAACAATCTCCAGTGTGTGTAGGTAACCCTCATACAATCCAATGGAGTGATGCTGCAGGTAGTGCAGCTGTATCACAGCTTCAACAACCTGAGGTCAATTCTGACCCCTTTTGCATGTTCTCACTGAGACTACATGGGTATTGCCCAGGTGCCCCAGTTTCTTTGCACACCCCAAAAACATGCTGATCTGCTACTGTACATTACCCCTGGTGTAGGCAGGTGGAAGAATCGGGGGCGGTGGTGGGGGGGGGGGGGTTGATGTTAATGAGTATGTGTGAGAGAATAGGTAACAGAGAAATAAGTAGGGGAATGAGATTGTTCTAAAACCTGACATAGACTTGATTGGGCTGAATGGTCATTAGAGCATTGATCAAATCCTACACTGCATGTTGGTCCTTGCTGATCAGGTTAGAAGATATTGCAACATCTTGTAAGATGTAAGATATCTTTATTAGTCACATATACGTGAACATAACATAGAACGGCACAGGAACAGGCCCTTCGGCCCACAATGTTGTGCCAAACCAATTACATTAGTAATAAAATGCCCAACTAAACTAATCCCTTCTGCCTACACAATGTTCATATCCTACCACTTCCCTCACATTCATATGCCTATCTAAGAGCTTCTTGAACACCCCTGTTGTATTTGCCTCCACCATCCCCCCCCAAGGCAGCGCATTCCAGAGATCCACCACTCTCTGTGTAAAAAAAACTTGCCGCGCACATCTCCTTTGAATTTTCCCCCTCTCTACTTAAATGCATGTCCTCTGGTATTAGACATTTCAACCCTGGGGAAAAGATACTGGCTGTCTACTCTGTCTATGCCTCTCATAATCTTATAAACTTCTATCAAATCTCCCCTCAGCATCCACCACTCGAGAGAAAACAATCCAAGTTTGTCCAACCTATCCTCATAGCACATGCCCTCTAATCCAGGCAGCATCTTGGTAAATCTTTTCTGCACCCTCTCCAAAGCCTCGACTTCCTTCCTATAATGGGGCGACCAGAACTGAATGCAATACTCCAGATGTGGCCTAACTAAAGTTTTATAAAGCTGCTGCATAACTTCCTGACTCTGAACTCAATGCCTTGACTAATGAAAGCAACCAAGCCACATACCTCCTTTACTACCCTATCAACCTACATTGCCACTTTCAGGGAGCTATGAACGTGGACCCCAAGATTTCTCTGCTCATCAACACTGTTAAGGGTCTTGCCATTAACAGTGTACTGTCTCTTTACATTCGATCTCCCAAAAACCAACACTTCACATTTGGCCGGGTTGAACTCCATCTGCCATTTCTCCGCCCATATCTGCAATTGATCTATATCCCGCTGTATCCTTTGCCAGTCTTCTACACTATCCACAACACCACCAATCTTCGTATCATCTGCAAATTTACTAACCCACCCATATACATTTTCATCCATGTCATTTATATACATCACAAACAGCAGAGGTCCCAGAACAGATCCCTGAGGAACGCCACTAGTCAGAGACCTCCAGCTAGAATAAGTCCCATCAACCACTTACCCTCTGTCTTCTACGGGCAAGCCAGTTCAGAAATGCTCTGATCATCAAGGAGACACACAGGAATGCTTTTGCATCTATACGGTGTAATAAAAAATGAGTCTGGCAGATCCCAATTTAAATATCGATGTCACTTTGGGGAACTTTAAATTCCTATCTCTTTGACAATCTTCTGTGGGGTATGCTGCTTATTTTTTTTGGAATTGATAAGCCAAGGTCTAGATTGCACACTTATCCACCACGGAAATGACTGCTACACAAGTGATGGCATTAATAGATGCACAAGTGACGCTGGGCAAATGCCAGCTGTGCCATTGTGAATCGCACATGGAAGTGCCTGGGTCAGTGGTCACTACATGACCAGAAATAATCACTGGTGCAATCTAACTCAGGGAATATCAATTCTTTAATGCAATTTGCACTTAAAATATGCATGCAAGTGGATCCAAATAAGAATTTGGAAGAAAATTAGAACCAGGTTTAACTGTGCAGCGTGGCATCCAATTGTGTCTGTCATTAGTTAGGCTTGCCCCTGTACCCTTCAGCTCAACAAAAGTAGCATGCCCAGTTGCTGAACACGAGCAGCAAGGGATTCAGCATCTTGGACCAAAGTTAATGGGAGATCCAACAGGATATCTCCTTAACCAAAGAGATTTATAAACTGAGAAACAAACTGCAGAAAACCTGAAAAAGAAGGGGAATTAAAAAAGTGAATTCAATGTTAAATCAGGTAGAGAAATAGATACAAAGACATAGACTTAAAAAAGAGGAGAAAGAGATAGAAAATAGCACAGCTAAGAAAAAAATAAAACCTGATATTTTAAAAATCTTCCATAGCAATTCCCAGTGTGAATATTTAAGACCCCACTGTTATAGCAGTTAATGTTTTATAGCAAAGAGATTAAGACTGATCATATCATTTAAAGGATACTTACAATGTGTAATTACTGACCCTAAATATCTGTGGTGGGTTCAGTTTGCAGCTGCCAGCAAGACAGCAACCTCCACCATACAATGCACTTCAGTGGTGAGACAAATTACAAAATATCATTTGCTCTCAGTTATTTTGACTAATATCAACTCTCTCAGTTATTTTGGGAGTATTCTGCACCTCACCTAAAGTTTCTGCAACAGTTGGACATAAATAACGGTGAATACCATTACTTACTACTACTACTTTTGGACAGCAAAAATTGGTCAATTTCTTTCATTGAAGCAGACAGCTTTTAAAACAAATTATGTGCTGTTTCTCACTTAAAGTTTTCTTTTCCTCACTCGTTTGTTGAGCTCAAAGTCCCTCCCCTCATCACCTGCCCCCATGCGTTAACACTACCTCCCCCACCGCCCCCAAGGATTACACACAACAATGTCTGCTTGTCTAATGTCTGGTTCAGAAGATGGATGAATGACTCCCTCACAACTTTCTTTCTCACTGCTGAACTGACTGTCAGGAAGCTCCCAGGACTTTGGTAAAAAGGGAGCCTCAATCCATTTGCCCTGCTCCTTCTCCTGCATTTAGTGATGTGAGATTGAAATATTTCTATTGTTCAAATTGCACAGATGTAGCACAATGTACCCATCTCCACATCAAACTTAATGTGAAAATATTTTTCTGTTGTGCCCACTTGGATGGCTCCCTGTACTGATCTGTGGAGTGTCATTCTTCTATAACTGATTGCAGAATATTTACAGTAACTTTAACAAACCCAGTTTGGCATTGGCCAAACTGACATGCAGGTTACATGATATATCTGTCATCACATCATGCATTGAAACATTAATCCATATCACATCATATGCATGATTCCTTCAGAGTTTTAATTTGATACCATTCAATGGCTGTTGTTTAAAAAGTTGAAGTAAGTGAGGAACCTGCAGAATTTAATGCAAAGCGGGAGTAGAAAGGTGGAAAAGGAGGAGAACTGTGCAATTACTTATCTACTTGCATCAGGGTTCCCACTGCTCAGTCAGGCATTGGACAGCACTGTGATATTCGGGGCTCCCTGTGCATTAGTGACTTAGAGATACGGAGGATCCAGATCATAAATCACACACTTTGTGCAATTTCAATTTTCAATGACATTTGATTTTTCATTGAAGTTGCAGCACACAAAAAACATGGCAGGGCACAATGATACTTCTTCCCTCATGTAATCAGTCCTACGTTCCACATATCATCACAGCGCTTCCCTCCAGTCACCTTTGTGAATAGGAATCAGTTGCAATATTTGTTATCTGCAACTCACCCAATTTGTTCTTTGGGTAAATACAACATTTAACGTTGTTCCATATAAAAGCTTAGAAGGATCTCAAATTCCATTCAAGATATAGATGAGAGTCCTTTAGCTGAGCTGGAATTAATGAGGGGATAAATCATCTAAGGTTCCACTGGACATTCATATTGGCCAATAACTGTGTGAATTGAATGGTATTCTACAGAAGACGAAGAGAGGGGGGTGTGCCACAGAGTAACTGTGAGGGCTTGGTGTCCAATATAAGGGCCAATTTGCATCAGAACCACCCAGTCTGGTGAAAGGTCACAGACCTGCAACATTAACTCAGTTTTTTTCTCTCTCAAAAGATACTGTTTGACCTGCTGAGCTGTTCCAACATTCTTTTTTAATTCCAGATTTCCAGCATCTCCAGTGTTTTGTAAGTTACAGCTCCTGATGTTTTTTCTCTCTTTTATCATCCATCTCCTTCTATTTAGGTGTCTTCTAAACAACTACAGCTAACAAGTCTTCAACACCTTCTCTCAACCAGCACTGCCACTGTTTGCGTCATTCAGTCCCTCTGAGCCTCCAGCCTATCAGAGACATTCCCTTTGTTCTCTCCATTCGTCCCCATTCTCTGCAAATTAAATCATGTGCAATTACCAAATTTTCCTCAATGAAAGTTCATCAATCAGAAACATTAACCCTGTTTCTCTCTCTCCACAGATGCCGCCTGACCTGCTGACTATTTCCAGCATCTTTTCCTTTTATTTCAGATTTCCAGCATCTTTAGTTTTTTTGCATTCTGATCATTAAGAGGTCTCCTTAGATGTGTTAAATCTGAAAGACTGGTGGTACAATATAGCACTGAGAGTATAGTGATGTAGAGGAATAGTATTTGAGATCTCTAAAATTAAGTTCATACAGGAATAAGTGATGTGACGTGAATGAGATTTGTCATTTTCCAGCAAGATTGCTTTAAGAGGCTTATCCTCTGGATATGTCTGAATACTCTCAGGGAGGGACAGGGCTGAGTAACTTTTACTCTCATTAAGCTTGGCTATGAAATACTACAGCATTCTCAGTCTGTACTGTTCATCAGGATTTCATACTGGGGTAGTGTTCATTAACAGGGTAATATTGCTTGAGGGTTGTTTGAGTTTGCATTAGTATTGTGGACGTACCGTTTGATGAGCAATGGTGCTATGATGGCTGCTTCTTCGCTGGGTATGTAAAACCACTCTGACCAACTGGTATTTTCTTTTATTTATTCATTTTGTGGATGTGGAAATCACTGGCAATGCCTCTGAATGAAGAGTAAACCTTACTGGTAGGTCTGGAGTCACATACAAATTAGGCTAGGTAAGCTTCACTGAAGGACATCAGTGAAGCAGATGGGCTTTTTCATGGCCATCATTACTGTGACCAGCTTTGTAAATAAAAATCCCGATTTATTCCCCAATTACCATTGTAGGTTTCAAACATATGTCTCTGAGTCAATGACCCAGACTACTGGCTAGTCCAGAGACTCAACATTACACTACTGTATGTTGTGCTCTTGTTTCTAGGTGTGTAATGTTGCTCCAATTTCCATTGTTTCTGGGTGTATGATACTACTTTCTGCATAATTTCTTCTAGTTAAGAAATGAGGTTTTACTGCACATTTTCCTTGAAATTCTTCTGTTGGTAAAAGAAGCCTTTTGGAGGGTGTTATTTTATTAATTCTCCACTAGATGACAGATTGACTTTTACACAACACGTTGTCCGATAAACATTATGTGGCTTCTTTTGCTTTTGGTTATGGGATAACGTGGCCCATGGGAATACAGAAAAGTGGGGCAAACTTTAAAATTGAACACCAATCAACAACATCCAGTTTTGAACCCTAGAATCTATTGTATAAAGTGTTAAACGTTGTCAGGATAGAAAGCTGATAAATTGATTCCTAAAGTCTGGTTACATATTAATGTTGTCACTCAAGCTTCATGAAAGGTAAATTAATAAGTCCAATGTATAAGGCTTCAAATGGCAGACACACCAATGATACCAAATGGATCAGAGGTAACTTCATGGTTATTCCTGGTTCGGCACTCAGGAAATTCCATTCTCACCCATTGTCCACACATGGATAATGGGTATCTAGTAAAGTGGTGTGCATAGCCATTCTGATTTTCCCCAGCTTACCCTGGCTAAGGCCAGATAAATCAATGCAGCAGGATGGGAATTAAACCTATTTATTGGGATTACCTACCATCAGGTACCTATATTGCATGAGTAACCACACCTTAAGAAAAATGTAACGGCTATAAAGTTCTTTAGACCATCCTATGGTTACGAAGGGCATTATATAAATGCAAGTTCTTTATTTGGTTCTGTTACTTATATAGAGGTTACTGTCAGGTGTAAAGGGCATCTCCATGGCATTGTTTTTCTTCTACTTCAGGCCTTCTCATATGTTATATGACCACAAAACAATATTCAACCATCAATAAGATGCAAGAAATAGTTCTATCTGCTAAAAATATACAGGTATTTTCTGAATCTATCATTCAATGTGAACTACAACCTCCAATCTTGTGGTTTTGTTGAATTCAAACATTATGGCTATATTACACCTCAAAGTTCCACTATAAACAAGGTATATGTTGTGTTTGCAATTAATGAGTTTCCTTAGATGACATCTGCTGAGTTCAATGATGGAAATATGTATTTTAGGAAAAACTGTGAGAGTTACTGGTACCATATAAAGCAAACAGAAAGAGTAATGTTAAAATGCAGTGAACGATTTATGGCATTGGCGTCCAAATAAACGCAGGAAAGGAAAGTAGCAGATTTCCGGAGGTGCACACATTGACCTCCTCCTGCACAGCATACATTTTCGCTTCACTTGTTTTTGTTGCAAACTTAAGCACTATTGTTAACTACTAAAACAAAGGTTAAATTCTTGTGGTTAGACAGCCTTTGAAATAAGGCGGAAGGAATTTACTGATTAAGTTATTAAACTGCTCCATCTTTCCATAAGTAATGGATGTACTGAGAAATATCTCATCTAGAAACTGATTGGTTCCATCTTAGCTGGAACAGGTCATAATATGAGGCCGCCAAATCGATCTCCAATACCTCATCCAAACGTCCACTGTTCATAAGTGATCCTGAGCAGTGAGTGTTGGCAGTTAGTCAATTACATTTGGCATCACAGCTAAGTTCACTCCTGTCTTCATTTATACATGAACACATTCAAGCAGAAGGTCACCACATAGTGACAAGAAACATTTGTACTTGCTGATCAATGCTTTTCCTCAATTTCTGTTGACTTGATGTAATCCTATAATTACAAAATGAAGAGAAATAATTAATGCTTCACAACTGTAAGGCATGGATGAGGAAATAATCAGGGTTGGGTTGATTAAACGCAGGGTTAAAAATCACCACGGAAGTGGCACAATATTGGTGAAAGCCTTTTCACATTTTGCCTGGTTTTCCTACATTGCAACATTTAGAGACATCCTGACGCCATAATGCAAGTGCTTCTTTTCTTTAATGGAAGAGAAAGTTGGACAGTGTTTGTAATAGAGCCAGAGAAACATACAGCATGCAAACAGACCATTTGGCCCACCATATCCATGCTGGCCAGTGGACACCCATCTGAACTAATTTCATTGCCCAATACTTGGCCTATACCCTTCTATGTCTAAGCAAATCAAGTGCTCAACCAGAGAGTTCTTAAATGCTATCAGCGACCCTGCTTCAACCACTCTCTCAAGCAGTGCATTCCAGGTACTCACCACTCCCCTCATATCCTCTCTCTTCCCCTTTATCCTAAATCTCTCTTCTTGTTATATCTACATCTAATATGGGGTAAAAGTTTCCTACAGTCTACCCTATCTATACTCCTCATCATTTTATGGACCTCAATCATGGCCCTTCTTGACCTATTCACTCCAGAAAGAACAGACTTTGCTTCTCCAGTCTCTCCTCATAACTCAAACATTCCATCCCGGGCAACATCTTAGTGAATCTCCTCTGCACCCTCTCTAGCGCTATTACATTCTTCCTGTAGTGTGACACCCAGAACTGCATGTTGAGACCTAACCAAAGTTTTACAAGGTTGGAGCATAACCTCCCAGCTTTTGTTGTCCATACCCCATTTAATGAAGGCCAGTACCTCATTTGCCTTCTTAACCACATTATCTACTTGCGCTGCCACCTTTAGGGTCTTCTGGACTTGTACTTCCTCTGTTCATCAATGCTCCCCACCATTCATGGTGTATGTCCTAGCCCATTAGTACTCCATCTGGATTGAACTCCATCTGCCATATCAGCCTATTTTACTGACATATCAATATAACTCTGTGGCCTAAGACTACCATCCACACTATCCTGGGCTCTGTCAATCTTCATGTCAAATGCAATCTTATTGATCATGCCTTTTACCTCCACATTGAAATCATTCATGTGAGTTACAAACAGCAAAAATTCCAGCACTAATCCCTGAGGACATCACTAGTAACAGCATCCAATCATTAAAACAACCCTCTACCATTACCCTCTGTCTCCTATTGCCAAGACAATTTTGGATCCAGTTTGCTAAATTGCCCTGGACCCCATGGGCCTTAATGTTTTGAGCCAGTCAAAGGCCTTACTGAAGTCCATGTAAACCACATCTATGGCTCTGCCATACAGTTGGTTACCTCTTCAAAAAAAATTCAATCAGATTGGTCAGACAGGATCTGCCCTTGACAAAGTCATGTTGGCTGTCTCTGATGAGACCTTGTTATTCCAAATGATCATTAATCCATCTCTCAGCGTAATCCCGTCTGCCAGATAATAGCTGCCAGGTCCCTGATGTCCATTACACTGTAGGCCAAGTCAATCTCACCCTCGTTCTCCACTGGATGCTCTGGTTTTAATAATGTAATAAGACCTATGTGCAAATCTTCATCTCATTCAGGGTAATAGACACTCTGATTTTCTCATATGGGAAAGTCTTTGTATCAACGGGGCAGGAGCAAACTATGGAATGGTTTCAGTCACTTTAATTTATGTGACAAACTCTTGTAGTTATAGGTAGAGTTTAAGAATAATGAGATCTGTCAGATCATGGAAGTTTGACCCAAGGGCTATCAACGCCCCTAACATTGCACTCACTCTCCATTGCCTTATCTCTATGCCCAAGGGCATCCAGTCACTAATGTGTATTGCCATTTAATGAGGGAAAGTTGGTGGCAAAATAAATTAGTGGAAGTAGGCAAGGCAGTAAAAACACCAATTATCACTTAATTGTCAATAAACAATTAAGCTACATAAAAGCAGAGTTCGTATTCCTACTCCCCATATCAAACAATAAAAGCCCTGAGTGTCCACATGTCACTGGACAAACAGCCTGCAGGGAGTCTCTGCAACAAGTCTAGTGTGTAAATAAACCTTTCACTCCTCAATTTAAACAGATAACAAGACAGCTGGATGGAACTATTGAGAGACAAGAGATGGTGGGGGGATTTAAAGTTTGTTTTGTATACTTAATTGTTTTGCTCGATTGAACAATATATTGGTCACAGGTGAGACTGCATATATTGGTCAGACGCATGGTGTATTACTGCTGGGGGACATAATATTTAACAGAATAATTGCCCACAATCACATTCTGAATTTAGTTAGTGTTCCCGGGAATAGTTGCTAAAAACAGAGGAACCAGGTTCCCCACACAAAAAATATGAGAATCAGGTCTATCAATCCCAGTTGGCTCTGGAATGCTCCAGGAGTGACTCAGTAAATGAAGGCCTCACAGTTTGGAATCTTTTTATGGCCTCGAAAAAAATAAATAACATGAGTGAAGGGCTTTGCAATGTTAAATGAATAACTTAGCAGACAAAACCAGCTGAAATTTCCTTTGAATCACCTAATGTTTCATGAAAAGAAATAAAAAAAACCTCTAAATTAATGAACAGATAGATTCCAGTCCTTGTATTCCAATAATACAGATGATGAGTGAACATACATCAGGATATGTCCATTTATTTTTGACAGAAAGCTAACCTCTGTACACTTATTAAACTCCATATGAGACAAACGATAATGTGATATTGGGTTGCAAACGGAATGACCTGTCACCTAAAAGCTGTTCCACAAAGTCATCAATCCTTTTTAAGCCACAATGTGGATGATAAAAACCTGCCTTTCAGGAAGAGAATGTGGCAGTCCTTTTACCTGAGATGATGGGTTTCCCAGACAGAAGCAAAAAACACATTTTGAATTTACTTTCATCTAAACAAGTGAAGAAGGGGAAAAGGAAATCAGTCTTTGTGAAAAACAAGACCCACTTGTGTGGGATGGACATTTATACAACACCAGATGTGATGGGCAGACTTATCTACAAAGATTTATCTCAGATCTGACATAGTTTTACTCCTGACAAAGTAAGACAGCTGCTTTCAGCAGGATTCTGTCTTTATCAGACTTCAACGCGTGTATTTTTTAAATCTTATGGTCTAGCTGGCAAAAATGTGAAAATACAGTATGTGTTTTTGACTTTTAATTGTAGACAAAACCAAAAATTGTACAAGTCTTCATTCTGCTTAAGCTCAGTAATGGTCTCCAATTAATGATTAAACATATAAAGTGTAAGATATGTAATGTTAGAATAAATATCAGTATAATTGTGGGCAAAATCAAAAAGTACACAAGCCTTCATTCTTTTTAAGCTCAGTACTGGTCTCCAATTGATAATTAAACATGTGAAGTGTAAGATTAATGTTAGAATAAATATCAGCTGTTGAATCTTCAAACACGTTGTCTTCCTAAATTTCATTTTCTTCTCCCTCCCCCAGTTATTTGCCCTCTTTTCCTCACCTATGCTAAGCAACAAACTCCCCAATTTGAGAAGGCCCAGCTGCGGATAGAAATTTGACCTGAAGGAAATCATGGCCATAAACGTGCTTCCTTCGTTCCTTGTTGTGGCATGCTATTATTCACATAGGCAGTGCTATTAGACTGCACAGGGAGATTCTCTAACTATAGGCTGAGCCCGACAAGATATAGTCCATTCTTTTTTGTCTTGATCCTTGTTGGTGCATTCATGCAGGCTCTAGGGGCCTCTTTAACTGGAATCCCTTCGGGTTTGATGGATTTTTAGGCTTTAAAGACTAGACATAAGAACATCAATCTAAATTTCACTTTAAGGCTAAAAGAAAACTAATGAGAGTTCAATTGCTCTAAAACTTCTTTAAATCCCCCAAAATGGGAAATGGTATTCTGCAGGACGAGGAAGAATTAAGGTAGTAGTGCTTTTAGAATTTGACGTTAAAAGGACTAAAATCAAAGTTAAATTCTTATCTATATGAAAGAGAAATTTAGCAGGAAGAGTGGAAATTGGCATTCTGCAGAATTAAACTGTTCTATTTTTATTTGTAAATTCCTGCTTTTAATCTTTTGTCCTATTGTTAAAGGTTTGTATTACACTTCACCAATGTTAGCTTTAATCCTGTAATATTAAAATTTGATTTTTTTACCAATATACAGGAGTGCATACTTGAACAAGCACCCAGCCCAAAAAGACAGCTTATTCCCCATTGGCTCTGTTTCAGCAAAAAATGTTAAAAGGTTGAAAATACTGGATTAGGGTGCATGATGTACTAACAAAAGGACTCCATTGTGTTGTCCTACTCCTTTGTCTCATTTGCTCTATTGATGAGACATTCTGTACAATGTCTGTCTTCTTCCTGAACCGTGTCTTTAGGAAGAGGAGGGGTTTAGTGGACAGGGCCCTTGACAACATTTCATCTATTTCTGCAGCTCCACTCTGACCTCCTATTCCCCTGGATAGACCAAGAACAAGAGTTCCCTTGATCCTCACCTTCCACCCCACCAGCCTCCAATGAATCATCCTCAGCAATTTCTGCCAACTCCAACATGATTCCACCACCAGTCACATCTCCCGCTTCCCTCCTCTCACAGCATTTCAAAGCTATTGCTCCCTTTGCAAGTCCCTGGTCCACTCTTCCATTTCTGCTAACCATTCCCCATGTTGTAACACTCTCCCATGCAACCACAGGAGATGTAACCCCTATCCCTTCACCTCTACCTTTTCTGCCATCCAAGGACCCAAGTTGTCCTTCCAGGTAAAGCAGCAATTCACATGCATTTTTTCCAATCTAGTGAACCGCATTCAGTGTTTGCAATCTGGTCTTCTCTAATTAGAGAAACCAAACAGAGACTGGGTGATTGCTTTGTAGACATCTACACACAGTATGCAGCAGTGATCCTGAGCTTCCCATTGCCTGCCACTTTAATTCCCCATCCCACTCCTACTCTGACCTCTCCATGTGTGGCCTCCTGCACTGTTAGAACAAGGCCTGATGCAGACTTAAGGAACAACACCCCATCATGTTGTAGCCTTCTGGAATCGATACTGAATTCCCCAACTTCAGGTAATCCGCATTTTCTTTCCATAAATCATCATCATAAGATATAGGAGCAGAATTAGGCCATTCGGCCCATCGAGTCTGCTCCACCATTCAGTCATGGCTGATTTTTTTCAACACCATTGTCCCGCCTTCTCCCCGCAACCCTTAACCCCCTTACCAATCAAGAAGCTATCAATCTCTGCCTTAACACCCAATGGCTTGGCCTCCACAGCCCTCTGTGGCAATGAATTCCACAGATTCACCACCCTCTGGCTGAAGAAATTACTCCTCATCTCAGTTCTAAAGGGACATCCCTTTATTCTGAGGCTGTGCCCTCTGGTCCTGGACTCTCCCACTGATGGAAACATCCTCTCCACATCCACTCTATCCAGGCCTTTCATTACCCAGTAGGCTTCAATGAGATCCCCCCTCATCCTGAACTCCATCGAGTACAGGCCCAGAGACATCAAACGTTCCTCAAATGTTAACCCTTTCATTCCCAGGATTATTCTTGTGAACCTCCTCTGGACCCTTGTCAGGGCCAACACGGCCTTAGATACGGGGCTCAAAATTGCTCACAATATGACTGTATCAGAACTGGCCATTTTCTGCCTAACATCATATTGGATCAGTTTTACCTCTTTCTATTTCGACAGTCTGGTCTGTTGGGCATGTCCCACACCCTCACTATTGACACATTTTACAGACAAAGAAACATAACATGCATGTAACTGGCTCCATTAACCCATTTGGACTCGCCCTATCAAAGATATTCCTTTTGTTCTACCCATCCTTCCACCTCCTCCTTTGCTTCTGGAAACTAACTTGTTTGTCTGACTTCCCCAGTTCTGACAAATGGTCCTGGAACTGAAATGTTACTGTTTTCTCCTTCCACAGAAGCTGCCTGACCAGTTGTGTGCTTCTAGCATTTTCTGTCTTTATTTCAGATTTCCAGCATCTGCAGTTTTTTTTATTATTATCATCTTGTAATAACAACTCTGTGGATTATATGAGTTTAATGTTTAACTGAAGTGGAAAAGAGAGTCATAAAGAATTGCAACATAGAAGCAGGACCTTCAAACCACAGAGTCTGTGCTGACCATCACCTACCCATTTACACTTATCATACCTAAATCCCATTTTTATTCTCCCCACATTCTCATCAACTCCTCACTCACATCTCCCCACTTGCCCCTCACCTATACACATAGAACATAGAACATTACAGCACAGTGCAGGCCCTTCGGCCCACAATATTGTGCCGACATTTTATCCTGCTCTAAGATCAATCTAACCCTTCCCTCCCACATAGCCCTCCATTTCTCTATCATTCATTAGTCTATCTAAAAGTCTCTTAAATGTCCCTAATGTATCTGCCCCCACAACTTCTGCCAGCAGTGCATTTCACGCACCCACCACTGTCTGTGTAAAATACTTACCCCTGACATCCCCCTTATATCTTCCTCCAATTTCTTTAAAATGATGTCCCCTCGTGTTAGCCATTGTCACCCTGTGAAAAAGTTTCTGACTGTCCACTCAATCTATGCCTCTTATCATCTTGTACACCTCTATCAAGTCACCTCTCATCCTCCTTCTCTCCAAAGAGAAAACCCCCAGCTCACTCAACCTATCCTCATAAGACAATAAGACACAAGGGACAATTTACAGAGACTAGTTATTCTACCCACCCATCATTTTTGGGATGAGGGAGGAAACTGGAGAAAACCTATGCAGTTACAGAGAGAACATGCAAACTCTGCACAGACAGCACCCAAGGTCAGCATTGAACCCGAGTCTCTGGCACCGTGAGTCAGCGCCTTCACTGGCTGCACCATTTTAACACCCCATTCTCACATTTTCACATGGAGATCATGCAAGGGAACCTGGAATAGCTAAAGCTGGTGATTTAAGGTATATTTTGTTACAGATTTGTAATTAGTAGAATGTATTTCTATATATTCGTAATCATAAAGGGTCATAATTTACGTCATATTTTTATTTGGCCTTTTTATGGATGTATAACCACCAGAATATGTTACAATTTATGCATTTGTAATTGACTGTTACCTTTATATTCATAATGATTCAAACTCATCATCTACTCTGTAATTGGAATTTACTCATATTTCTTCAGCAGAACAACTTTTGTATATTGTTTATGCCTGTTGACAATGCTAGTGTTCAATGCATCTGAGTTTTCAACTTGTCCTGCTTGCTTGCCACCTTCTTAAAATGTAATGTGCATTTGTAACTGATTGGGTTTATTATATACTGTAATGCTACAACTGACAGAGGTCTTTATTTATTCTGTGCATGCAATCAAAATAACTTGTCACTTGGTGTATATTTGTAAAATGAGATAGTGTTATTCAGTGTGTAAGATAATTATCCAACTTGTTATGTGCTACACAACTGTAGCTATGAAACAAGACTCAACAACATTCAATAAGAATTATACCGTATACCTATTTCATCAAGGTCAAGGTTGAGAGACATGGCCAATTAACAACGCTTTAAATGTATCTCTTATTTGTGGATTATTTAACTTTGAAGTTATCATTGAGTATTTGCAGTTGACACAGAATATATGAATTGCTAACATAAGAACAGTGCCAGGAACCCAGGTTCAATCCTGACTTCAGGCGCTGACTTTACAAGTTCCCCTTGTCATTGTGTGAGTTTTTCTCTGGGTGCTCCAGTTTCCTCCCACATCCAAAATACATGGGTTGGCCACTATCATTTGCCCCTGGAGAGAGTGGTAGAATCTAGGGGAAGCTGATGAAGAAAGAAAAAATAGTCTATCCAATCTCTTCTCATGCATCAAACTCATAATTGCTGCAATCAGTCTTGTGAAGGTTTGCAAGACCTTTTTTGAAGACTTTGCATCTTTGTAATTCACCGAAATTAACTTTCGATACAGTAATAAACAGAGATCATAACTTGCTGTGCTGCTGTAGCTAACTATAATGCTCTTACCAATATCTGAAGTCAATCTTTTATTTAGTAGGAGCATTCCTGCCTTTGAATCAGGAGCTCCATTCAAGGCAGCTCTCATGAATAGAGACTAGAGTATATATTTTTTTAAATGTTTGATTGATATCCACCTAGGAATTGTATACAGACAGAGTAACGGTTGTGGTATGCCTGCCTCCAAGCTTGAAAAGTTGACTTTGGGCTCCATTCCAAGAAGCCCAAGCAAGTCAAAACCAGAGCACTCACTCTAAATGGCAGTACTTCCAGTACCTCTTTCTGTAGGCCATCCAACCCATGTGAAGCAGCTTAGTCCTGGTAGCATCCCAACTAAAAAAAGGAATTTTGAAGTTAAAAATCTCAAGGAAGGCAAAGACATCCCTGTTTAGTGACTTGAGCACTCTGTGTGTGAGATTGCAGTTACTACCAGCTCCAGAGTGAAACATTATTGACAGATGGACTATGTGTTTGCAATTAGTTGGGCTCAGAAATTACTTTTCATGTGTAATTAACAAGAATGTTACTTATTCCACATTGTTAATTGACAGAAACAAACATTTTTTGCTGTAATTAGCGGGTTTACTTACATGCTACATATTTTAAATTGCAAAAGTTGCAAATAATGTGAGCACTTGTAATTAGTAATTGAATTTCTTAAATTAGTTGTGAATTTCATTGGACTTCATACCTTTATGTGACATTTTATTTACCTATTGTGCCAATATAATCAACAAAGCCCATTACATACTATGATTGAGTGATTCAGTATGCCCTACATAATTGTAATGGAAGGGGTTGTCACTGTGCACTTATAACTTTCTTTCTAGCCATATAATATTGATAAGGTTTGTTGCTTTTTCATATTTACTTTAAAGATCTCATAATTTGGTGCATGTAACTGGCAGAAGCATGTAACTGACACCATACTTATGGTTTGTAAAACTTGCATTTTACTTTTTTCATGTAATATTCAATGTCGTTAAGCACTTGGAATTGACAGCCCTCATTACTCTGTATTTGTAACTGACAGAAGTTGCCTTATTTTATTCCAGTAATTGATAGATATCACAATGACTTGTTCTATACTTGTA